>NC_068410.1:21566225-21866225 GCF_023724105.1 Carassius gibelio | reverse complement strand
CTGCTCTGTTGAGCCTACCTCCCACTCTTAGTATCCCATCCTGAAGTACAGGGTCAAGCTTGAACAACTTACTTCGTTTCTTAACAGGAATATTCTTTCTCAGAGCCTCAATTTCATCCTGAAACTGTTGTTTTTGACTGAATTGAATGAGCTGAATTTCTGCTTGGTTCAGGTTTTCCAGGCTCAATGACCTTTTCTCCATTGTTGATCTGTATTTTTGCATTTGCTCCTGTAGAAGAGATGCTTGTTTTTCTGGGTCTTTCTCTAATTGAGCAATGGACTCTTGGAATTGTCTCCTTACTTTACATAACTGTACAAGTGTTTCTTTTAGTCTTATCATCCATGCCACTGCCTTTTTCAGACGAAACCAGCTTGAGTAGAAATCAATTAGCTTGCTTACAATGTCCTTGCCTTCTTTAATGTTAAGAACATTGACTTTGATTTCACCTTTGATTTCAGGGTCTTGTTGTGCTCCTTGATTAATTTGATCTCGGCTTTGTGGCCATTCTTCTTCTGGTTTCCACAAAAAGTTGGGCCCTTTAAACCATCTTTCTTCTTGCACAAAGTCCTTTGCTTTAAGACCTCTAGTAGCTTGATCTGCAGGATTTTCTGCTGACTTGACAAACCTCCATTGTAATGAAGTAGTAGCATCCCGTATAAGTGAGATCCTGTTTGCTACAAATGTTTTGAAGCGTGCACTATCATTGCCAATGTAGCTGAGCACTGTAGTGCTATCCGTCCAGAAAACCGACTGCTGTAGTGGAATTTGAAGCTCTTGTCTAAGTATTTTGTCTACTTTGACGGCTATAGTTGCTGCTGTCAGCTCAAGTCTAGGGATTGTGATTTGTTTGAGAGGGCTAACTCTCGACTTTCCCATCAACAATGAACAATGTTTCTGATTTTGTTCATTTGTAAGTACAAGATAAGTGGCTGTGCCATACGCACTCTCACTTGCATCAGAGAAATGATGCAGTTGCGCTTCTGTTGTGTTACCAAACTTTTCTGGTTTTACACACCTTTTGATCCGAAAGTCTGAGAGGTGATTTAAATCTTCAAGCCATTTGACCCATTGATCAGCTCGTTTACCGTCAATCTCTTCGTCCCATCCATATCCTTGTTTGCACATATCCCTCAGAAGAAGCTTGACTGGTAAGATGAGTGGCACCAGAAACCCAAGGGGGTCATAAATTGAGTTAACAACCGAGAGAATACCTCTCCTACTGAATGGCTTCTCTTGTACCTTGATCTTATATGTGAAAGCGTCATTTTCTGTACACCACTGGATGCCAAGTGCTCTCTCAATAGGCAGAAAATCCTGATCTAAGTCAAGGTCCTTTATTCCACTGGCCCTTTGATCTTCTGGAATAGACAATAGTACTTTTCTACTATTGCTTACCCACTTGGTTAGGCAGAAACCTCCTTCAGCGCACAACTTCCGAACATCACTTGCTAAGTCAATAGCTTCTTGTTCTGTGGACACAGATTTCAGGCAGTCATCAACATAAAAATTGTGTATAACTGTTTCAACAGCCTTCGGAGATGCTACTTCTTTTCTGTCCTCAGCAGTCCTTTTCAGTGCATAAGAGGCGCAGCTAGGTGACGAAGTGGCTCCGAATAGGTGCACCATCATCCTAAATTCTTCTATAGGTGCATTCAAATTGCCCTCTGGCCACCAAAGAAAACGAAGCAGATCTGCATCCTCCTCAGGAACCCTCACCTGATAGAACATCGACTCCACATCTGCCATCATGGCTATTGGTTCTTCCCTAAATCTGGTAAGGACACCAATGAGTGTGTTTGTGAGGTTCGGACCTTGTAGCAATTGGCTGTTCAAGGACATGCCTTGAAACGAAGCAGTACAATCAAAAACCACTCTTATTTTCTTTTTCTTTGGGTGGTACACCCCGTGGTGTGGTATGTACCAGACTCTGTTGTCATTGCGAACAAGCTGTTCGGGGGGAACTTTAACTGCATATCCTTTGTCTATTATAATTTTCATGAAGCTACAGTAATCTTCAAGCAAACTTGAGTTCTTTTGAAGCTTTCTTTTCATGTTAGCAGCACGCAGTTCGGCAACATATCGATTATTTGGCATTTTGATTGCTTCATTTCTCAGGGGTAGTCTTACACAGTAATGCCCATTCTCAAACTTAGTCTTTTCCTGCACTGATTGCATGAACTGTTTGTCCTCCACTGACATTTCCTCTTTCTCCTCATAGTGTCGCTCTGGGAAATCTGTGTTGTACTGTTGAATCAACAATTTCTCTATCTCCACCACTGAGAGACGATTAACTGTATGATGTGGCAGTTTGGACTTTTCTGCAGTGTTGCTTTCTTTCTTGATGGGTCCATTCACCACCCAACCCAGTGCAGTTTTCACAGCATAAGGTCCACCCTGTTGACTGTTTATGATGTACCATGGCTCCATTGCCTTTGCATTGTTGGCTCCAATCAGAAGGTCTACATTTGCATCAATATTAGGTATGCTTACTTCGTTTAAGTATGGCCATTCTTTTATGTGTTCTTGTTTAGGAATGTTCTCGCTTTGAACAGGGATACTGCTGTGTGTGAAGACTTTAGGTAACTCGTAATATTTTGTGTCTTCCAATGCACACACTTCCAAGTCTGTGAGAATGAAACTGTTCACTATCTTCTGCTCATCTGTTTTATTTTGACACATAGTGCTCAGTAGAATTTGAGTTGGCTTCCCTTTCAGGTTCAGTTTCCTTTGCAGTTCACCAGTACAAAATGTAGCTGTACTTCCTGCATCCAAGAAAGCATATGTTTCTACATATCTGTCACTCTTCTTCGACTTGACTTTTACTGGCACTATTGAAAGCACACAGTTATCTCCTCCAGACTCTGTGTTCTCACTTGATTGGTGATTAAGGGAGACTTGGGCACATGAGATCTTCTGTTCTTGTGTTCCAACATCTTTTGTACCTTTTTGGTTATCTTTAATGTGCAGAATGTCTGGGTGTTTTTGAGAACATTCTTTACATTCCATTCTCTTTTTGCAAGTCTTGCTAAGATGGCCTTGAGTTAAGCAGCCAAAACATAAGCCTTTAGACTTCAGGAAATCCACACGTACATTATGTGGCTGCTCTTTTATTTCACTGCATGACTCTAGAGCATGATCCTTGGTGCAAAACATACATGGTTTTTCAAAGGCGTTGAGGCTCTTGGGGGAACTGACTTGTTTCCTGGACACAATTTGAGGCCTTCTTTCCTCCATGCAAATGTTGGTTGCAAAGCTGCTCTTTATTACTCCTTTTTTAGTAGGATACTTTTCTTTCTGATTTCCCTTTGCTATTACAACATTGCGATGGTCCAGTATGTCACCAAAGAGAGGGTCCATGGCCACTTTAGCTTGACGATCAATGAAGTCAACTAAATGAGTGAATCTTGCTCTGACTCCTTGTCTCTCTTTGATGTCGTAAGCTTCTGATCGCCACCTTTCTTTCATCTTGAATGGTAGTTTTGACAGTATAACTCTCATATTGGTAGGATTGTCCATTTCCTCCATGAACTCTCCATCTTCCATTGTATTCCGACAACCAATCAGAAACAGAGCATACGCACTCAAAGCTTTACCATCATCAGACTTGATCTGAGGCCACTTTAAAGCTTTATCAATATAAGCACTAGCTATGATTAGCTCGTCTCCATAATGTCTTTGGAGCAATCGTTTTGCTTCCTTGAAACCTCTGCTTGAAGGCATATATTCACAGCTTCTTACAATCTCTTGTGGCTCCCCAGCGGTATACTGTTCAAGGTAATATAACTTGTCTTTTTCATTGTCTATCTGGTGTTCTATGGTATGTTCAAAGGACCTGATAAAAGATTTGAAAGTCAGTGGATCACCAGTAAACACTTGAATGTCTTTACTTGGAAGCTGAATTTGTCTTTGCTGTTTCACAAGTAATTCAGTCAAGTCATTTTGCTTCTGCATAATTTGAATAAGGCTGTCATCTGTTTGACGATTGTTACTGTGGCCTGTGGCTCTTGATGCGTCAAATGGTGGTGCAAGTAACACTGGGCTTGAGATGGCCTTCATTTGAGTTTTTTCCACAGATGAATGATCTGGTGAATCATTACTCAGTTCTGTTTTCAGCTCTGAATACTTCTGGTGGATTCCCCTCCTTGGCTTAGATTGTACACTGCTTCTGCCGTCATCTGATCGTTCATACTCTTTTAGGACCTTTAATTTAGCATTGCTTTCTGCAAGAGCTGTTTCTATTTCAAGTTCCTCCATTTTTGCTTTAAGTTGCATTTTTTCAATTTCAAGTTGTTGTTTCTTCTTAAGGGATGCTGCCCTTGCTAGCAGAGCTGCACGTTTTGATTCTTCTCTTGCGCAAGCTGATGATACTGAGGAGGAAACTGATCCACTTCCAACATCTGAATCATGTTTTTTAGATTCACTCTTGTTTGCAGATACCTGTGAGACACTGTCGTGAGGACTAACATCATCCTCCATATCAACATTATCTTTTTGGCCTTTTTTATCACCAACAGCAGCTATCCAGTTTCCTGTTTTCTTTTCAAATTCTCTCAGGGAGTCCAATTTAGGCTGAAACCAATTTTGTTGATCTGCAATCTTTTCATCTTCAGGCAAAAGATCTTGTACTTGCAAATTTAACTCAGTAAATTCGTTTAGCAATTGTGCAAAGTCAAGTTGCATCAAATCTTGTACATTCTGCAGATTTTCTTCATCAATCATCAACCTTTCAATGGCTTTGCTTTTACTGGTAAGAGCAGATAATTTCGCTCTTCTTAGTCCAATGCGTCGATGAAGCTGTTCTTCCAACGCTCTTTCAGTGGGTTTAGGCGCCCTCTTGTGTTCAGAAAGTGCAACGTCCTCTCCCTCTTCAGCCATCTTAATTCAATCAATGCACAAACTGCTTGCAGACGATTAAAAGTACGCAAAGCACCTTTCTGTATCAATCGTATACATTCCAGTTTCTTCAAACATGCATTGCCTTTTTATAGCTGATTTAAAGTCCGTTACCTCAATCAAAAGAGCCGAACTTTAACAAGTAGCGACGTTCTTCTCTGTGACGCAGTTTTAAATCCACTGGAGAATAAAGCACTGTCCCCTATTCATATTCCACGATCGTTAAACATTTCAGTGTTCAAACACCGACGTTGATTTCCTTGATGATGTCTTTACCGTCGAATCAAGTGCGCACCTTCCGCACACTTTCTTTTCTTTTCATTGCGAGTTTTTTGACTTTCTTTGTGATTGCAATCCGTCAAATTTTTATCCTTTTTACTTCTTTCTAATGTATAAGCGTGATTTGCACTCGAATAACATTCCGTAGTCCAGAAACTTTCTTTAGGTAAAGTTTAATAACAAAATTAACTGGAAAAATGTTACACGGTCAAAAAACTGTTTCGCTTCAATATTGCATCACAAAAAAAAAACTAACGGCTCTGGCCGGAAATGACATCATTGTCAATATGAAATATAATGCACATATTCAATTATTTACTTCTAGAATTATTTACAATTCTTAACACACAATTATTTATTTATTCCACATCTATATAAAAAACAAATAAAATGAATAACATATGGCTCTTACAACCAGGGTTCTTTTAGGGGGATTGAATCTTGCACAACAGGGGCTCTATTACAGTACGATCCCATAATGCACCACTCCAGCAGCATGTCAGCTCTTCATCTCTAGAGAGACAGAGCACTAGCCGTCTGCTGTCCTTCTCCATCAGTCTGTCTTCCGTCTCTCTCCATCTCTGCCAGCCAGCTGTCAGTTTTATGTCATTCACTTTTTTACAGCGATCCCTCCCACATCTACTTTGCTTTATTCTCCTTGGGCTATTTTCTTTCTCTTCTCATGTCTTTCTTGGTCTTCCTCTAAGTGGAGAAAACACTCATTAATAGTTTGTTTGCTTCAGTCTGGGGAAACTCTGCTCTCTGGCGTACTTCAGTCCATTTGAAGATGGAGCATAAATGAGCTCGACTCCCATCCATAATGGCTGAGTGCAGTAAAAGGCCTCTTAATTGCCCCACAACAAAATGTCAGCTCCTGTCAGATCGGCAGTAAAAGAGAAGGGTGATTCTGAAGCAGGATCAGGTCTGGCTCTATCTAACCTCATCTCATCTTCTAAACAGTTCAGACAGCACATCATATACTCATAGAACATACACAAGCACACACTTCATGTATAATGCATTGTAAAGGTATTCATAATGTATGTGTCATGGGTTGCCAGGGGAAAGGAGCTTGAAGGAGGACATAGGAGGCAGATAGTCTAAAGAACAGAGTCTTTAATAAATCCACATGCAACAAAAGGAGGAAACAACCTCTTTACACGACGGAGACAGGACAAACAAACTGAGGAAAGGCAGGGCTATAAAAACTAATCCAAATGATGGACTAATAAGATAATTAATGGAAACTAATTAACAAATCAAGCAACAAAGGTAAACTAGGTCAAGGCAGGGAGAACAGGAGGTATTCATAAAAAAAGCAGGTTATGTGACATACCCGGGTATGTTTGAGGACAAGCTATTAGTTAATGATGAAGCACTAATATATGTAATAAATAAGGTAATATATTATTCTAATATGGTTATTATATTTATTTTATTGTCATTTTTAACAGTTAAATTATAAAACACTTTGACAAGGTAATGTTTCATTTATTATATTATATATTTATTTGTTACATTTTATATTATCATTTCACATATGGATCAGCATTTTCTATAATGTCTAAATTCTACTCATCAATTTGTCACTTTGTTGAGAATGTCTTGTGTCTAGACTTTATTTAATTTAATTTCAGACTGGTCGTTAATGTGGTTTCATAGCAGGTGCACTTGATGACTCTGACTGGACTATGAGCCGAGGTCTTCAGCTTGAAGTATGGCAGGACTTGTTGATGGGATGGAGGCAGATCTGAATGCGAGTTTGCAGTGGATTGTAAGAAAAGTGAAGGGTTTAAGTGAATGAATGACTGAAGACGTGCTGTATACATCAGTAGAAAGAAGTCAGTAGTTTCAGCAGAAGACTGTTACAAAAAAAATTACAAGGTCAGATATTATGCATGGATAAGTCATTGACAAGATGTTCACAATCATTAATAGATGCATATTTTAATTTCATTCCAACTATAAAAACGCATAATACAATACAAATGCAATTTCATTGTCTGTGATTTTGAATACTTTTAACCAAATATTCAATATGCATTACATGCATTCATTTTACTCACAAATCAATCCCTCATTAGCCTGGAGACAGATGTCTGTATTCATGTGTTCAGTTCTGAACAGGGAGATATTTCCACAGATGAACAAGTCAGCATCATTTTGCTCTTCTTGGCACAAGAGAACGAATCAGCTTTTGTCCAAGTGTTGATTAAATGTCAGTCTCGTAGTGTCAGGATTGTCAATCAACACTGGTGAATCTCATTCCACCGTCACACTCAGAAACACAAACTAGCACAGATTGGCTTCTGAAAATGTTGAATTTGACAATAACCAGTCTTCATTCATGTGTTTTGCACATAAGGATTGGTGTGTTTCTGAGGTTAAGAGATTAACCGCAGGTTATCAGACTGAATGCCCAGTAATTATTACTCATGATAAAGCAGGCTGAATATTCTGCAATGAAGGAACATGTCCTTCTGTAGGTCAGAATTTAGACTTGCAATCTTAAAAACTGAAGGTTTAAAACAGAGATGAACGTAAAAACATAGTGTGAGCAGGAGGTTTAGACAAAGAACAGAGCACTAGAAAAACAAGGGATGTTCTTGTCACCAATTAAAGCCAAAAAGCAAACGTTCCTTCAGACAAGAAGAGGCTGTTCCATTTGGACCAGTGATGGCTCCCTCTGGACCTGTTATCTAAGATAAACAGCAGAGCCGTAATGGAGGTGCTGATTCGGATCTCAGGACTTCTTCAGTTACCATGGGGACACTGGCTGCTATTTCAGGAGACAGCTGGCCGAGATAGGACAGAAATTGGCCCAATTTATGCATAGTGTGCTGTGGTGGTAAAATAAGGACAAATGCTGAGGGTGCAGTTGATTGTCCCAAAGGAGACGTTTAACAAACACAAGGGCGAACAGGAGGCTGAAGTGTTGTGAAGTGGGTAATGAGGGAATGCAGTGGCTGTTATTGTGCTGTGATCCTTGTTTCTGTTGTTGGAGGTGTGTGTCAGCCAGTGACATTTCAGAGTTCTGACGCCATGTGACTGCCACAAGATGTGGGTACTTTCTTTCCCTGTGTACCTCGGAGGAAAGCAGCCGCTCTGATCTTTCACAGCACTGTCATAACTCATATGCAGAAGTATCAGGAAGTCTTTGATCAGTCATGTGTCTCGCAGCAACCGTCTCTGAACTGCAGTGTGTTTACCCTGCACATCACATGTCACTGAACTGAGTCTGACCTCTCATAGCAAGAGTGTGTGAACTTAGCATGCTGTCAAACTCTTGTGCCGACTGGAAGTGAGCTAAAGGTATAATAGCCCTCATGTCTGGCGTTATAGCATGTCATTTAGACTGTGGCTAATATAGCAGATATTCACAATATGTTTTGCCTACCTTTATTCATGTATGCATTTCAATTACATGTTATTTATATGAGGGGCCATACAAGACTTAATTCATTCTGGCACTCTCACATACTTACATTCTCCTTTCACATACATATATTCTTGCTTTCACACTCATACATTCTCCTTACACATAGATATATTTCTACTCTCACACACACATAAAGTACATTCTCCTTTCACATACATATACACACATACATATATAGAATGTATGTATGTAAGAGAAGAATGTATGTATGTGCGAGAGAGAGTATAGTAGAAACGGAAGGAGTAGAGTTGAAATGGCAGGAGTATAGTGGAAACGGAAGGTGTTTAGTGGAAACAGAAGGAGTATAGTGGAAACAGAGTATATTATTTAAATAACTCAAGACTCATTGCGGTATATTTATTTTTAGATTTTTATTTACTTATTTATTTTTTCAATCGCAGCTCTGCGTGCAGCAATTCAGAATCAGAAAGCCTTTATTGCCAAGTGTTTACACACCGAAGAAATTTCGTCAGGAGCTTCCAGTACAGAAAGTACAAACATAGTGCAGACACACATATATAATTAAGGAAATAAAACTAATAATAATAAATAGTAATAATAAAATATTAATTCAGCCCATCTGATGTTTTTGTTTTGTGCTCTTGCTTCATGTTGCATATATTTTTTGTTTGTTTGCTCAACAAAATAAACATTTAATACATGTAAAAACAAAAAAACAAAGAAGAATAAAAAAGAAGAAGAACTAAATAAATTGGCAACGAGAATGGGAATTGGCTCATTTGTTGTAAAATAAATACAATCCTGATCAGTGCATCCTTAACTGGAATAGTTAGGCCTGAAAAAGCATGGTTTATTTCAGTTTTATCTTTGAACTATTGTACCTATTTGTGCAAAATGGTTATTGGTATTTATTACAATACAATGTAACAGTCAACTATGAAAACAATAAGCCTTATTGATTGATTGATTGATTGATTGATTGATTGATTGATTGATTGTGGCAAGTTCTGTGGACATTTTGCCAGGGAGAGTAAAAAATATTAAACCACTGGACGAACCGGACCAGTAGAAAATTTCTTAAGCTTTAAGCCCGATTAATATGATCAAAATCAGTGAATTAACACTTGTACACAGATCTGTCAAACACATAGGTTACACAATGATATGTTCAAGTTAAAAACTTAAAATATGCTCTTTAAAGAAAACAGGATGACTTTGAATAGCATAACTGTAAAATTGTGAGGAAGAGCTGAACAGGTCTTGCACATGTATTACCTGGTCTGAGAGTGACTTCCTGATTAAACAGGAAGTAATGGATACCAAAAAAGATAGAAATATATATGTAAAAGGAGAATGCATGTGTGTGAAAGCAAAAAAAAAGTATGTATATGAAAGGAGAATGTATGTGCGTGAGAGAGAGAGGAGAAATGTATGTATGTGAAAGGAGAATGTAAGTGTGTGAGAGTGCCAAAATGAATTATGGTTTGTACGGCCCCTCATATATTTAACATTGTAACATATAGTCATGCCAGTAAAGCATTAAGAAATAAATCAGTTATGATAACATAAAATTAAGACATTTTGTGAAAATCACAATTACTTATTTATTTATTTTTTTTATACAAACTTTTTAATTGGACTTTTTTTATTATTTGTTATTATTACTTTAAGAAAGTTTTAAGATTAAATGTTAAGATTAATGTTCTATTCTGTTCCCTTAATCAGTTCAAACTGAAACATCGATCAATTAAAAATTCTGATTCAACACTTTTATTTTATTGTATTTTATTTTATTATCACTGTATTTAGCATTAAATATTTTAAATCCACCCTGTGACTCTGCTTAGGACAAGTGGTTTAAAAATTGCATGGATGGATAGATGAATTATGAATCATTGTTCTTCTGATTGAAATAAATAAGTCTCCTTTTGGAACATTTCAGTATTGATACATAGTATCTTTAAGCTTAAATGGTCAACAGATTTTAGTTGTATCACCCAAACTTACATTTAGTGGAGAAGTTTGTTTCTCAATTTTGATTTAAACCTAGTTTTCCTCAGCTGTGTGAAGTTGAGTTTTTAGATGAGAAATCTGCATTAGGTACAGGTGGAAAACTGAGATGTCTTAATTGATTCTCGGCAAAATCATGACAATAGTAAATATGGCATTGTCTCCTCTTTATTTTTCCTTCTCTGCTGAAAAAGTATTTTTCAGTTGATCCATTATTAGACGTAAAGCCATCAGCAGAGACATCTGTCATTGCTTTATATTGTTACGACAGAAGCGATGGGTAAATTATTGGAGTAATCTTTTCATATCCAGCACTCCTTTGTTTGAATCGCTCTCATCCTGCTTTTTTAAGTATCATTGATCTTGAGGGAATTTGCCGCCGGTAACAATCTGACATGCACAGCGATGCAGGAAAGATAATAAATGCAGTTATTACTTTTCATCTCTCTGCCTTTATTCCCTGGAGGAAGGTCATGGGGAATCCACACACTTTATATGAGATGATTTTCATGTGTTTTCACCGATACTCATGCCCCTTTATAGGCTGTGTTGCATAAATTAGCACACTTTCATTTTTGCCTGTGTATTCGCTTATCATTCTGAATCTCATTCAGACTATCTCTAACAGAAGATACTTCATTTCTTGTTGGCTTGATTGCAGTAAATGAATAGGCATTACAATGACCTTCACTAAAATCTGTCATTGATGATCCTCTTTCACATTAAACCACTCTCAATCACAGCAAAGATAAACAAACACATTTCCTCAAACCTATACTTTCAGCTGCATTTGGGAAATGGGCCAGAATTAACCAAACAGATTCAAATGAACTTAAACCTTTATGACTTCATAATATCCTCCACTAACCTGCTAAACAATGATATCTGTGCTATTTGTGCTCACCTTGACTTGATACACGTACTGTTTGACTCAAATTCTCAAGCCTTTTATGCAGTTATGCAAAATGACATGTAAACCAGCTTTCCCTAGAGATCCATAGCATTTCCTCTTGAAGGGCACCTTGATGGACTGGCGGTGGCAGCGTGGCTGCAGTGGTTTTTGGGTACTCTGTGCTGTCACATGGCTCACATGTCCTGTGCAGATGAGATGCAGATGCACTAATGTGGCTTCCGTTTCACCATTTAGACCCTGTTTTCACCTGCATTTAACACTAACCTCTTTGGTAATTGAATCACCAAACGCATCTTAATACCAACAAGAAATAGACCTTTGGAGTGATCTGATTTGGTCAGTCAGCATTTTAATCATATTATAGCTTTTCTGTTGGGTACCTAAATCATCACACTAACTTTACAACTTTAAGTTCTTAAGTTCTTCTTTTGTTCTTTTTCTATGATGACGGAGATCAGCTGCAGGAGTGAGAGGTTGTCATAGCAGATAGATATAACATGCACAGCTTTTCTGTAAGTGTTGTGTTAAGTCTATATTTGTCACGATAAATTTAATGTTTGAAATCCAGTATAGACATAATTAAATACAGCCATTTACGAAGTAGGCTTTCATTAAGCAAATAAAGGAGTCAATATATCTGACTAAATCTCCTCCTCCTGACATAAATGATATGACATTTCATGACAATTGATTTTGTATTCATTCTGAATAAATACCCTCCTGAAAACCATCAATCTTGTCTCCAATCTGCTATGTAGGCTGGAGTCTGGGAAACATCCCGGAGAGACTTTCAGTCCATCCACTTTCACTCCTGTGGACAACTTAGTGCTTATAATTTACCTGTGCTGCTCATCTTTGGAAACTGAAGAAACTTGAGGAAAACCAAATCCTGGCTCAGCCTGGGCTCGTTCCTGCTGTGAGGAGACACCGAGCAACTCCTGAAAATCATTTAAGGTTTCTGATTGTGATTATAGAATTACACAACATAACTGCGATGTCTGGCCACGCTTAACTAATATTCTATGTAGAATGCTATGAATGGACCTGTGGATCACCTAGGTCAGATTGTCTGGATCCAGGGTCATCAAACATTACATCTTTGTCTGGTTGTTTTTGGTTAGGTCTAGATTTCTCTAAGGGTAGGTAAACATTTTTAAATGTGTTGGTTATCCATTTATTCCAAACAACATGTGAGTAGTTCACCAAGGGTTACTGTCACCAGGAGTCTCCAACTCTGGAGAGCTACCGTCCTGCAGACTTGAAGCTTGAATTGTTCATTAAATTATGTAATTACCATAATTCCCAAGGTGACAACATGTGACCTTCTACTCAAAGCTGTCCACATCCTCACTCTCAGAGCTAGTGCCTAGTAGCACCTAGATGAATGTTGCAGTGGTCATGTGATACAGTGGTCACATGGTCCAAGCTTTAGCTCTCAGAACATGCCGAGCATGTGAACGTTTTGGTGTTGATAGTATTGCTATAGAAACTCAGAATTCAGTTCTGAGCCCAACATCATGTGTTGCCATCCTGAAATCAAGCTAATCTCGACATGGCATGAAGTTCTAAACCGGTTTTAACACACCTGTCTTTACTTATCAAGTAACCCTGAACACCTGATCTGCTTTGTGTGTGTCTGACTGGTGTCGGAGCTGGATTCTGCAGGAGTGCAGCTCCCCAGGAGCAGGGTTGGAGACCCTTGTCATACACAAATGTACATGGGTAAGGGGATAGTAAGTTTAATTGGACTTATTGAATCATCATTCAATTTCCTGTTGCTCATCCAGTGGCAGGTTGTGGTGGCAGCAGGCTACATAGGGCCTACAGTATGTCCTTTTTTCCTAGCAACTTTTTCCCGCTCCTCTTGGGGAATCCCAGGCATTCCCAGGGAGGCCAAGAAATAGAATTCCTCCAGTTTGTTCTTGGACTGACTGAAGGTCTATTCCCAGTTGGACATGCCTGAAACACCTCAGGACTCAACCCTGACCAGATGCTTAATCCACTTCAGCTGGCTTCTTGCGATGCAGAGGAGTTATTCTACACTGAGTAACTCAAAGATGTCAAAGGTTTTCACCCTACAAAAAAACTAATTTCAGCTACTTATACCTAGGATCCTGTTCTTTTGGTCACTACACAAAGCTTGTGATAATAGGCGGGGGTCCAAAGAGGACTTTAACCAATTTCTGGTTGAAAACCATTGCCTTTGACTAGAGGGTGCTGACTCTCATCCTTGCTGTTCACTTGGCCACAATTAAGGTCATAAGTACAGCCTTGGCATCATCTGCAGATAGCAGAACCCCACATATGGATGTCCTCTGACCTTGAGAAGATACATTGGGATTGAGATGGATTTACTGATAAGAATGCAGACATAGCTCTTGCACTGGTTATTTAAGGCAATGGTTCACAACCATGTTTCTGGAGCCAATACTGCACATGATTCAACTCCTCAGAGACTCCAATACCTAAAATGGGTGTGTGCAGTGTTGAGGTCCTCCAGCAAAATGGTTGGGAACCACTAGATAACAACAAAAAGTTGAACAATAATAATAAAAAGAAATCACAACTTCGGGATCATTTTTATGCAGGAAGG
This sequence comes from Carassius gibelio, assembly GCF_023724105.1. Classification (NCBI taxonomy): domain Eukaryota; kingdom Metazoa; phylum Chordata; class Actinopteri; order Cypriniformes; family Cyprinidae; genus Carassius; species Carassius gibelio. The sequence continues at coordinate 21,852,136 of NC_068410.1, read as the reverse complement.
AGCTCAATTGAGCAGACACAACTTTTTCTAAAATGTTTGACATAAATGGAAGATTTGAAATAGGCCTATAATTTGCCAGTACACTAGGATCTAGTTTTGGTTTCTTAATAAGAGGCTTGATAACCGCCAGCTTGAATGGTTTTGGGACGTGACCTAAAGATAACGACGAGTTTATGATATTGAGAAGCGGTTCTTTGGCTACAGGTAACAACTCTTTCAGTAATTTAGTGGGTACAGGATCTAATAAACATGTTGTGTCTATTTTATCAGTTTAGAAATTCATAAAGTCACTACTATTAAACGTTGATGGAATATTTAATCAGGTGATGTCTGGTTATTTGTTAACCTAACCACTGTGGTTGTTTGGTTATTTTCAAAAGTAGGTGGATATGTTCTGCCCTGGCAGAGCCTGTCTATAGCTGGACATATTGTTTTTCCACACATTTCTAAAAACTTCTAAGTTAGTTTTTCTCCATTTGCGTTCAAGACTACGAGTTACTTTCTTGAGAGAGTGAGTATTACTGTTATACCATGGTACAGTACTTTTTTCTCTAACCTTTTTCAATTTGATGGGAGCAACAGCTTCTAATGTATTAGAGAGAATAGTGCCCGTGTTGTCAGTCATTTCGTCTAGTTCATGTGTATTTTTGGGTACAAATAGCAGTTGAGATAGATCAGGCAGGTTATTTGCGAATCTTTCTTTGGTGACTGGAACAATATTTCTGCCCAGACGGTAACGCTGAGACATATAGTTAATATCAGTGATACGCAGCATGCACGATACAAGGAAATGGTCTGTAATATCATCACTTTGAGATACAATATCTATAGCAGTAAGATCGATTCCATGAGATATAATTAAATCTAGTGTATGATTAAAATAATGAGTGGGCCCATTGACAGTTTCTTAGGTCAATAAATAAATTTTCTTCAAAAGTCCTAATGCATCACGTGAATATTAAAATCTTGAAAATTGAGAATATCACTATATATTGCTGCAACACCTCCCACACGTCCAGTTCGATGGGTCTCATGCTTACAACATTTGGTTTTAGCCAGGTTTCAGTCAAACGATGATCGTCGCAGCGGGCGTCATGCTGTGCACTGTCTCGATCAGGATCCTGAAGTCCCTCTTCAGCGTCTCCGTCTGCCGCAGCGTGGTGTCGTTAACCCCGGCGTGAAGCACGACCGCTCTGGGGCTCTCGTTGGCCTTCAGGATCGTGGATATCTGCGCAGAAACATTGAGAACACAAGCACCAGGTGTGAGTGTGCACTTTACCTTCGGCTAACGTAGCACGGACGTGTCGGACAATGGAGTCTCAGACGATCACAGCATTATGTTCCGTCTCGCAGAGGGGAGCGAAGCAGTACCCCAGGGTCCGTGGTGTCCCAGCGCCGGAGTGAAGTACATCTGGGAAGATCGCATCCTGGGTGCACCGGGCCTGTGCAGAGAAACACACGGAGTAGACGTGGTGGGACTGTTAGCAGCGTGCTGTATACTTACCCCGGACCTGTGAGCATCAGCCCGGGATATTTCCAGTACATCTCTCCGCTCTCTCAGCTGGGCCTGCCTCGCGAATCCTCACGAATCTGCTTCTCCATGGCCTCCGAATGCAGCTCGAACGTGTCCTCACCTGCACTCAAAAGGTAGACATACATCCACCATTAAAGCAAGTAACAGTGAGTAAAGTAATAGTAATGTATGTGAACAGAGTATTATCAATGCAAGCGGGATTATCAGCAACCATGCTGGCAATATTAACGGCTATAAGCTAAATGGTGGACTTGGAAAATCATAATAAAACTAGTTAAAAACAAGGTGCTCTGATTGTTTTTGTTGTAAAATACAATAGAGGATATATACACACATTATAGAAATGAAAATTATGTTGTATAAAATAGATTTTTTAGAAAAAAAAAAAGGTCAATAGAAAATGTACGTTACTGAGCTCAAACTCAAGACACACGGCAGCAACAAACAGGAAGTAATGTCCCGGCTGCTGAACTGAGAACAGGGAACACTATTTATGCACGACAAGACGAGGGGATGACGAGACACACCTGGGATCAATAGAATTTACCGGGAAACACATGGAGTCAAATTAACACAATGGGGACAGGAACAGAAACAAGGAGCAAATATGATCATGGAAACACATGGGGAGAAAAACATGGAACGATTCAACATGAGAACAATTCATGTCAATGGCCCATAATATAACAGCATATTTAGCTATAGCTTGATATAGATGGATCTCTCAAATCAAAAGATTATAATTTGAAATCTGTAAGAAATGCATCAATCTGTAGATAACATACGTGACAAAAATGTACTGTTATTTTCATCACAAAATAATTTGCACAGCAGTAAGCAGCAATTATACATTTTAATGCTGACAGCCATGTTATTAGTTTGGCATGTGGTAGGAAAAAAGCGGTATTTCTGGTATCAGTGAGCGCGGATTGGAGCAGGAAATTGCGGCGCTGGAGCGGAGTGATTATTAAATGTTCAGAGCGTGGAGGGGAAATTGTTGCCGCTCCACTCCGCTCATATACTCTGGCCAGCAGGCCTATCTTTAGAGCGAAACGTGTGGTAGGTTCCATGCTGTGGGAACAACAAGGAAAACAAAACTTTCAAAATAGAAATAAAAACAGGGAGAAGGGGTGCCAGTTATGGTTTATTTGGTCCGGTATTCTGTCACACTTCATGGGGTGGAAGGAATGAGGAGACACACAAGAACGTTCAGAACTTGACTTTAATTCGAGAAACAAGAGGATACTGAACATCAGGGATGACATTTACAATACTGAAAGCTGAACTGAGAACAAGGAACACCATTTATCCCTGTGATCAATAGAAATAAATGGAGAACACCTAGAGTCAAATGAACACAATGGGGACAGGAACAGGAAGGACCAAATATGAGCATGGAAACACATGGGGTAGCTAAACACACACAAAACATGGAGCAGAGTCTGAAAGACTTAATAAGAGTTATGAACAGTCACAAATGTCCACGAACATGTGTTTAAGAACATGTTTTCATAGCTGTCTATAAAGTCATTGTTAGTATACTTATGAAAAGAGAAGACCAAAAGATGCATTATATAACAGATCCAAAATGAAACAAATGTTTAATGTATAACTTTCTCTTCTGTTCAATGATTTCTAGCTAATTTCTTTTCCATTATGTGTGTGTTGTTACTCTCAGGCATCTGCTGAGTGGTTTCCTCCAGGAGGCCGTTTCTCATCAAATGACCTCTGAGAAATATACGAGAGTCCATCAGTGCAGTGCGCACTTAGCGTTGAGCGCCTTACTGTAACCGTGCAAGATGGGAACGCAATAAGAGCAGATAACTGGAAGCATCACTTGAAATGAAGGAGTCCCACTCTCTCTCGGTCTTTATCTGGCATCAGAAGCTGCTGTAAAGTGTTCTGACCTGATTAAGGACAAGCTTCTGGAAATTGGATAAGGGAATTGCAGCTGTGGAACTCTATTGTGGGGAAAGTGTTATTTTTATCCCTCTTGGCAGTCGTGGCACTAAACCTGGAAGAAAGGCAGTGGAGTGAAGGATAATATGTAAGATGATAAGGGCTTGAGAAATTCTCTGGTCATGGATCTGTCATGGGCGTAAAGATCGTCATTACACCCTAATCACATTAGACAGCTCAATTAGAGGCGGGCCGAGGTGGAATTGTTGCTCATGGTTAATTGGGAATCAGCTGGTGACAGCTGGAGATGAGAAGCTGGGCTTCATTGAATTAAATCAATATTCAGCTTGTAGTTAAGTACTGTAAGTGGCTTCATCTTCTTCTCTCTAATCATCTTTCAGAGGAATATCCTTGTAATCTTTATTAAAAGGCTTGTAATACAATGTTCTTTTATGAGAGGGGATGAAACAGTTCTGTTCCAATACAGAAGATCACGTATTTGCATTGTACTGTGAGGATTACCATGGACATTATTTTAAAGTCATAAAAAGAAGCATTTAATATATATATATATATATAACCAAAAGAGAAGTATTTTAATTTTGGGAGACTCAAATCTAACTAGGATACATGTTTTTACAGGTAAAAGAATTCAGCTGGTGTAATCAACAGGAACCACACATCAGTAGTTTTGCAGCAGTGAATGCTGTGATGGGTACGGGGGGGGGGGGGCGGGGGAGCGTATCTTCCTGAATGATGGGATCTGCATCCTAGTAATTAATTTTAACAATGAGCTTCCAGTAAAAGAGAAAGCTGTGTTAGGGAACTGATTGTGTTAATTAGAAAATCAGGAAAGGCTATAGAGAGCCTTCCTTATAGTCAATTTCAGACAGGGGAAGATCAAATACACTGGAAAAAGGGGAGGCAATGTTAACATTGGTTAAAGTCTTTAAATTTGTTACCAAAGAGGGAGTTAGAAAATCTATCAAATCTATCAGTGACATGCTCATGAACTGTCAGCTCCTACTTGTGTAATTTTGTTTCGTATATTAAGTTTAATTTAGTTCAGTATTTAAACAGGTTTGGATAACCCCTTTGCTTAAAAAGCCCACTCTTAACCCAGCTCTTTAAAGGAACTACAGACCGGTATCTTTTCTGCCTTTCTTTCCAAAAACACTTGAAAAAATATCTGCGTTTCTCACATAGAAAAACCCTCTAGACAGCAACCAGTCTGGTTTCAGAAGTTGACATCCAATCGAGATGGTTGTTGTTGAAGCCTTTAAAACTAGAAAAATCAGCTTCTAAATCTTCAATACTTATCTTGCTAGATCTGTCCGGTTCTTTTGGCACGGTTAACCACCAGATCCTCATGTCAACCTCATTGACAAAGGGCATCTCAGGAACTGCACTCCAGTAGTTTGAGTCTTACCTCTTACATAGGTCCTTTAAAGTATCTTGGAGAGGTGAGGTGTCCAAGTCACAACATCTAACTACTGGGGTGCCTCAGGGCTCAGTTCTTGGACCACTTCTCTTCTCTGTCTACATGGCATCATTAGGTTCTGTCATTCAGAAACATGGCTTTTCATACCACTGCTATACTGATGACACTCAACTCTACCTCTCATTCAATCCTGATGATCCGATGATAGCTGCTCATATCTCAGCTTGTCTAACAGACATTTCTTGCTGGATGAAGGATCATCACCTTCAACTCAACCTTGCCAAGATAGAACTGCTTGTGGTTCCATGAAAACCCATCGTTTCATCACAATTTCACCATCAAGTTAGGCACATCAACCATAACCCCTTCAAGGAAAGCCAGAAACCTTGGAGATGTGATTGATGATCATCTGAATTTCAAAGACTACATTGCCAAAATGTTGTATAGTGCAGATTTGCCCTATAAAACATTAGGAAGATCAGGCCCTTTCTTTTCGAAACATGCTAACCCAACTCCTTATTCAAGCTTTTGTTTTATACATATTATATCTATTGTGATGCTTTCTTGTCAGGTCTTTCAGTCAGTTTTATCAAACCTCTACAGTTAATTCAGAACGTGGCTGCAAGATTAGTCTAGCCAAAAAGAGTGCATGTCACACCTCTGTTCATCAATTTGCATTGGCTACCAATGGCTGCTCACATAAAATAAAAGACTGTGTAATGTTTGCCTACAAAAACACCACTGGTTCTGCACCTCTTTACCTAAATGTACTACTTCAGACTTATGTGCCTCTAGAAGCGTACATTCTGCAAGTGAATGACACATTATTAATTTGCTGTTGACATTATTACTGGTGGAATGCTTTGCTCAACTTAGCCAACTTTGAGTTTCTTGGCCATCCTGAAGAAATAGCTAAAACACATCTCTAGCACTCTCCATTATATTTTTTATTCTATTTACTTGTTTTCCTTTTATTTATTTAAAAAAACACTTGATCACTTAACACTTGCACTCATTACAGTACTTGCTTTCTTTTTATTTATTTATATGTGTGTGTATATATATATATATATATATATATATATATATATATATATATATATAAAACCCTCTAACTAACACAAGTATTCTGTTTTCTTTTTCTATTCTTTCTACTTTTTTGTTTCTTTGAAAAAAAAAAACCCTCTAACTCTAATGTTTTTACATTTATGCATAACAGACACTTTTATCCAAATTTATTAACAGTGCATTCAGGCTAAACGTTTTTTTTTGTGTGTGTGTGTGTGTCAGTATGTGTGTACCCTGGGAATTGAACCCACAATCCTTTCCACTGTTAACACAATAATCTACCACTGAGCCACAGGAACACTAATTTATATATATAAAACTTGCTACGTGTACTGCGTTAGGATAACTGGGACTTAAGTTTAAGTGTAAATGTAGTTCTATATTCTGTATATTTTATGTTTAATACATTAATCTTGTAGCAAATCAATGTAGTGCCATTTCGGCAGATCTGAGTTCTAAGTAGATGGTGTACGATCTTCTGTATCAGCTGTGCCACAAGGATAAGTTTTTTGTGTGTATTTACGCGTCGGTTTGAAAACAAACAACGCATCGGCGCAGCGTGTTGTGTACGCCATCTGCGTACAGCTCAGATTTGTTAAAATGGTGCTATGCTGATTTGGAGAGACACAGAGGAGAGGAATTGTTGAATAAAATCATTATTTTTTGTTTTCTTCATGTACAAAATGTACTCTCGTCGCTTCATAACGTTAAGGTTGAATAAATGATGGCAGATGGACTATTCTGACTATGCTTTTCATACTTTCCTGGACCTTGACACTGTTATTTATTTGGAATAAATTTGCTGTTTTAGCAAACGGAGTTGTCATGTCTTCTTTGTTTTTTGTTCAATGTTCAAGTACTTTTTTTATTGCAAGTACTCTTAATTCGTATTTTGTTCATCTTGTATCTGGTTTCCTCTATTAATATCTTTCTATGATTTTTGGTTCCTCTCATCTGTTGCTTGTTTTGTCCAGTCATGTTGCTCTGTTTTAGTTTCTCATGGTCAGTAATGGCTTTGACTAGATATGTTATGCGGTGAAGTTTTTGTTGTTGTTGTTTGAATTTTCAATGAGAAGAGCAAAGGACAATCATATGAAAGAGCCTAGAATATAGTGTTTGGTTATTTTTTGAGATGTCTTTTTTGCCTGATTTAATAGGACAATAGGTCTTTTCATTCACTTGAATACTGTAGCTGTTGTGTGTTTTGTATTTCTACCTGGTTAGGTCTTTGTTGTGTGTTTGTCAGTAAACTGCTTTGTTTAGATTCATCTCCTCACCTTGCCACAGCCTGACTGTAACAGTCTAACATATAAACACTTGTTATAGGCTTACCGTAATGATTAGACAAATCACAGTTTGGAAGACAGATTAATGATGAACACGCTTTTTATCTAAATGTTGTCTTTTTTTTAAATAACCAAAAACAAGTTAAGCTATAATGAAGTCAATGGTTGTTCATTCTGCACAGATACGTCACCATGTCTGACAACAGTCGGTTGCGGTGATTTTGCCAAGTAAAAGACATATTCCTGGATCAACATCTTCTGATGATCATGGATCAACATTATTGTCCAAAAATATAGACCTAACCCAATCCCTACACCTAAACCTAACCCTACCCATAATTTATCCCTAAAATCAGTGGGAAATTATAGCTGATTAGCAAGGGTGTAGAAGAACCTAACTCTAATTGTAAGCCTAAAACACATATTTCCTGAAAAGTTATATCTCATTTCTGATTGGTTGATTGGAATGTTGTTGATCCAGGAACATGCTCTTGGTGAACTCACGCTCACAGACAACAGTCTGTGTAATGAATTGACTGAGAGTGTAGACTTTTCATAAGCTTCATTGGCCTCTATGCTAGCACTAAAGCACACACACACACAGCCTCTCTGCTCTCAGTAATTGCTGTATGCAGTGGGGCAGAACATTGGCCTTTAAACGGCCCTCAGCAGCAGACCTCTGAGTTTGAACACTCACTGTGAACCAATGTCAGAGCTCACTGTACACCAGAAAATGTTGCGATCACTGATTTTCAATGAGGATGGTGTACTGTCAAGTTGAGTGACTGTCCATCATGCGATCAAAAGTTGAGAGATTTTAATAAGCACTCTCTGGCATCCATTACCCAATGAGAATTTCCCATTGTGCTTTCAGAATCCATCTCTGTGCACCCCGGCTCGATTTAAGACTGACACAGCTCTTTCCACACACTCAAAACACATTGTATGCATTCATATCCATCCATCAGAGTCATACAGGTTTGGAATGAGAACAGAATTATTTTGGATCCTTTAAATCCCATTACCAGTTACTCCAGTTACTGACATAATGGTCGTTGCCCTCTGAAGTCAGTGCAAACCTAATTAATTATTGTCATTTTTCTTGTGAAACGTATTTCAGATAGTAGAAAAGTAATATGATTCACTGTAATAACCTCTCACAGTGACAGACAGTGTCAAAGCGCAGTTCAGGTTTTGTGACTTCAGTCGTGACCGAGAGTGAATACAGCTTATTGAGAAAGCCCTGCAAAAACAGGCTGATGACAGCTCTTGGAGTAATGTAATTGTTCTCTACTCTCCCTCCCTGATTGTCATTCAACGTAATATAACACATTCATAATGTGAGAAACCCATTACATTCTAAAACACTGGCTCATGCAGATAGGCTTTTACTTTGCATATCCTATTTTTATACTACACAATACACTTAATATCTGATTCCATCATATCACTCTGTACTTTAGAGAAACATCATTTAAACCAAAAAGCCAAACTCTATGATCCAGAGTTTACATGAGACACAGAAGGTGAACAAAACATCAATAGTCAATGCAAAGACATTTTAACACTCAACATCATGAGCTAAACAGAGCAGAGGAGCAGCAAATGCCAGAAAAGGTGCTCACAGGCTTTATTATTGGTTTTATTGATTTGTGCAGGAGGTTTTAACTGAGCAGGTTTCTGGGGCTATGCCTCACATTTGATGCTGGTTATTGAGCTCAGACCTTGTGTGATTGTGTCATATTTTTTTCATTTCTCAACCAGTAAACACAATCTCAAATCAATATATGATCAATTCTGAGAGTTAAGCTTGACATGAAATCTAAACTACCCTTTTATTTTCTTATTGTTTTTGCAAACAAACATCAGTTGATATTATTCCAAATAAAAATAGTAAGAGAGAATTTTTTTTTTATACTTTACATGTCTGTGCTACACTTTACACTATCGCATCAATCCATCATAATAAAATCAAATCTGTATACAAGGTATATCTGAGAAAATGTATGCTATTCATGGTGTTTCTATAGCATGCTCTGTGATAAAACAGGAGGCAGTTGTTAAAGATCTCTCAATACTGAAACATCCACCTGTTCTTTTGACATAAAAGTGTATAGGTTGATATTTTCCTCCAGGTTGTATTTGTGCTTGGTTTTCTTTAATTGACTTGATGTTTTTCCTGTCCAGTTAATGGATTCTGCACATAGCCTTGAAAACAGTCAGCACTCTCTGCTATTCCTGTAGAGAAGAGTAGGAGCCTGCTCTTTTTCTTAATTTTCTCTCTCTCTCTCGCCATTAATGTGGCTGTCATGTCCTGGGCTGGGGTGGGGTGAAAGAACAGGACCTCTAGCTAAATTCTGGGTAATGATGCATTAACTTCCTTCAGTGCTTCAGTTCATTTGGACTGCTGGTCAAATTCCCCTTTTACAACGGTGCTCAACGGCGCATAGATCCTACCATGGAATACCCAGACCAGTATTATGGGTATTATTTTGCTTCACTTTAATTCTGATATTTTCTTCTTGGTTTAATAGTAATGCATATAGCTTTAACACATATTTAGGATTGGGGCAAGACTCTTTAAAGCCATTGTGTCATCCAGTGGTGGTTCTCTGGTGTCTTTAATAACTGAAAGTACTAAATTATGTATTTTTGAGGCTAGGTAAGGGATGCAATTTTAGTGTTGCTTGACTTGAGTGCAGCATTTGATATGATATTAGAACATCCCGATTTTCCACTTTCAAGACCTGGTGGGTCATGCCGATGACACACAGCTGTGCCTGCCATCAAAACATTCTAACACTAATTAATTGTACTTACTATTAGTTTTTCTAAAAGATAGGTGGAGAAACACGAGTCATATAACCCCAATATTGTTTTCAGCTGTTTTATTGGTGCTATAGAAATGAATAAATAAAAAGAAAGAAAGAAAGAAAGAAAGAAAGAAAGAAAGAAAGAAAGAAAGAATCATTGCAGTGGAAGATGTGTTAAATATATTGAGAAGAGGAGGGGGCCGAACACCGAACCCTGAGGTATGCCCTGTGGATAATTGATGCGACATGGTTTTCCTCTGGTTTTATCTGAAGCTTGAGCAATTTTTGTCTTGCAGGTTGTTTAGTATTGTAGGGTGTAAAGAGAAGACCTGAATGAAAAGTAGTTTAAGTGTTTCCACTCTGAATGGAAGGATAAAGTTTGGTCTGTGATTGTCTATGAGTGTAGGTTTCTTAAGCAGTGGAGTTACTTAAACCTGCCTGTGGTGAGGAAATTGTCACTAAGGAGAGATTTGTTGATGTGATTGTGTTCTCTTAGGAGTAATGGCTTGGAGAAGATGGAGGGTAAACAGGACCAAAGATGAATTTCGAGTAGAGAAAAAGAGTGTAGAGAGTGGATGGGGAGAGGTGGAAGTGTGTGATGTTGGGAACTGACTGCTGATGTTTGTTATGTTGTCTGTGAAAAAATTAGTGACGTCACCAGCCTTTACTATTAAAAAAATATATATCTTAAAAGGTTATGGCTATCTTAAGTGCTGTTGATGTTGTGATACGTGACTGCAGTGTAGAGATTGGCAGAGAAGGCTTGTTTGAAAAGCACACAAACCTGTCTTGAAAATAGATAAGGTTATCAGTTTGCTGATGAACCAAAAATAAGCTGTTATTTGCTCACGTTACTCACTTCTCATAACAAAAGATAGCGAAAAGCATATACTGTGTCACATTCACATCCGGTTAACTGAATGCATTTTAATTACTGATGAAGACAAATACTGTGAATCCTGGTAATCCTATATACCTTTAATTTTCCATTTTTTTCTGATGCTGCTGCAAGATTATTTACAAATTAAGTCAGTCATCATTTCTAACTGACATGCATCTGAAATATTATCCTAAAACAGCAAACCAATTGTGCAAAATCATTGAACATAATAAAATAAACAGTGTGTGACGTGATGTTGCTGCATGAACATCATGTAGACAGACATAAATCCTTTGGTACATGTAGACAGGTGGAGCTGGGGGAGGTGGAGAGTTCAGGGGAACTGATCGCATTCTGCAGGAATAACTTACAGCGAACTCTGAATTTAAACACTGATCAAGCAATCTTGTGCTAATTACTTGTGCTAAGTATTGTTTTACATCTATTAACATTATAGCAAATCTTTTTTTTTTTTTTTTTGCTCAAAATTTTGATATCATATAAATTCTTCATAATATAATATATCACATATATGATATACTCTTTATATTTTTAATATTAGTTATTTATAGATTTTTTTTATTTTTATACTGCAGAATGATGGTCATGTACAACAGAAATTGTATTCTTGTACCTAATATTTTAAGTGGTTAAACTCTCCTACATCTATGATTTTAACCATTGGAGAGAACAAGTGATTGTGACATCACTACATCACTAAATAAAACCTGAAGACAAGTCACTATTCAGTTAATGACTAAACTAGATATTTGTAAAATTTCTGTTAATTCTGGTAATACATATTTTATTACATCTATTAACATTATAGCAAATCTAGTTTTCTTTTTTCTTTTGCTCAAAATTTTAATTATGGCATGTAAATTCTTCATAATATAATATATCACATATATGATATATCCTTTATATTTTTAATATTGTTTGTTTATAGATTTTTTATTTTTATACTGGAGAATGATGGTCATGTACAACATAAATTGTATTCTTGTACCTAATATGTTAAGTGGTTAAACTGGCACTGCTGAAACTGATCCCATGTTAGAACATCTCTCCTACATCTATGATATTGACCTTTGGAGAGAACAAGTGATTATGACATCACTAAATAAAACCACACAGTCTGTCTTTGCTGTCGGTGGTGGGTGACCTGAAGACAAGTCACTGTTGTGTATATATGTATATATAAGTTCCATCTCTCGGTCTAGTTCTTTAGAGATATCCACAGAGTCAGAGCTTATTCAGAAAGTAATCAGGAACAGAGTCAGACATGCTGCAGGTCCAGAAGAAACAGCATCAAACACACACATATCTGAAGACTCGTGTGACTCTAGTCGTCAGTCTAATGTCCAGTCTCTGAACACCCACCGACAGCTTTGTATGGGTCTGTCTGATATTCCTACTCCAATTCCTGATCCTTTTCAGGTAGAAAAAAATAATATATAGTAAAAGCACTTAAAATCATAAAGATGGCCATAATTCACAAATATATACATCTGCTGATAATAGACTTAAAATAAAAGCCTAAGGTCACCTTACTAACTTAACTAACTGACTGACTAACTAACTATTTATTTACGATTGAATTATTTCTGATTTTAAGAAATTAAGTAATGTCCTTATTGCTGAAAATAGCTTTAATACTGTGAACATTGGTTTTGAGTGTTAGCTTTAAAGAATAAATCTGATTACACAGGGGAAATAAGAAGATATTTCAAACAAACAATCATATAAATATGATGATTTTGATCATTTTGAACATTTTAATTTGACAAACTGACTTGAGTCAACAGTTCCTCACAACTCTTGTGTAATCTTTGAGCTAAAGCTCCCAGCTGCTTAGCTAATGTTCTGAGCAGATGGATAATGTGTGGTACTGGATCGCTGGCTGAGCCTCTGTTTAACTTCATTGATGCTCACATTAGAGCTTTATGCATTCACTATCATGCCTTAGAGACACCAGTGATGCTCAGATTTCTGACTGTGGAAAGGTTCACTCCATGTGAACAGACACTATGTTTTAAAGGCACATAGATTTTTTTGCATGTCTCCTTTGCCTTTTCTGCAGATAAATATTTGCCCAAACCCCAACCCCAGTGTGAATGGTAATGCACTCTACCACCGTTCACAGGATGTAATGTTCTGTCAGAGATAAGCTGGCTGCTTCTCTCTTGTTGTCCATGAATACAGGACAACAAAATCAGGTTTCTCAGCAGAGCCCAGTGTGATCACTGTAGGTGTATTGTAGGACTGTTATGACTGTGTGTGTGTGTAGTTGTAGCTTTGCTTTAACCGCTAGAGAGCTGTGTGTGTGTGTGTTTGATGCTGTGCTGTCGCTGCCGGCAGGTTTGTGGTGGAGATGAAACGTTGTTTGTGGCACTGAACTTCTGAACCTGCAGTAGTTTGCCTCAGCTGCGTTTACCCCGACATTACATTTACTCTCACAGCTTTACATGCCAACCACAATGAGAAAGACAGACACACTTCTGAAGGGAAGAAATGTTTGACATCACAGAGAAATCTCCCACACACACATCAGAAGAGGCTGAGAAAACCCTCGGACCTTCTCATGCTGGTGAAGACCTGAGGATGTGGAGCCACAAAGACACTCTCTGGAGAACTAATGAGGGGTGCATTTCCCACAACATTGTTAGTTAACTATGGTCGTTTGTTCCACTGAACTATATGGGTAATATAGTTGGTAATATAAATATAGTTTATATTACTATATTATATTATATTACCACAGGTATTTATATTGGTAATATAAATACCTGTGAAATGACCATGTTATTGGAAAATAACCGCTAGAGAGTGTTGGGTGGATCCTTTCACCTAATGACGTAGTAAAAGTCTATTTCATCCCATCCAATATTCTTTTGTTATTGATGTTAAGAAATTTGCTCATCCTAAGGTCATTCAATATCAGGATGAGTTTTTTTCTTCATCAGATCTGGAGAAATGTAGCTCTGCATCAGTGTCTCATCAATGGATGCTCAGCAGTGAATGGGTGCCGTCAGAATGAGAGTCTGATAAAAACATCTCAATAATCCACAGCACTCCAGTCCATCAGTGAACATCTGGAGAAGACGAAAGATGAAACACATCCAGCATTAAGATGATTTTAACTCAAACACATAGAGTCTATAATCATAATAACACTTCCTCCAGTGAAAAAGTGCATCTGCTGTTGTCTCTCACAGATTAGTTTAGAGCTGTTTAAACACTGCTTGATCTGTGCAGATTTCTCTCCTGATTCAGACCAGAACACTTCTTCACTGGAGGAAGTGTTATTATGATCTTAGACTCTGTGTGTTTGAGTTAAAATCATCTTAATGCAATTTACAAGATTATTATAACACAAAAATAGACATAATCAGGTCAACATACTCTAGGTCTCAATAGCAGACACACAAATCTCAAGAACGGTGGCAACCAACACGTTAAAAAGATGAGCTCTTTACATCACAGTACAACAAATAACTAACAATAATGATAAAACAATAATAAAAAGTTGAAAGTCAGCAAACAGCAAAACAATAATGCTATAACTAACTGCATAATTTATTCACGCTGCAATGCATGCTGGGAACTCACAAAACCTTAACATTTCAACAGTATGAAATTCTTTGTTCAGACAACGTTGTTTGACTAGTTGGGGCAACATTTGGGGTAATTCTGTTGGTCTGACAAGGATTTTTGTGTAGTTTCAAGAAAATAGCATTTTTTGGTATTTGAGACTCAAAAGGTTTCGTAAAATTGGAATATGAGAAGTTTCATTTTTTACAGTGTTGTTGAGACCTTACAAATAATGCAATATTGCCAAAGATGACCGATAAACAGTTGTATAATGCCTAAGTATTAATTCAGAAATGTGTAAATCCCCAGCTGGAGCAGCCAAATTATCTAAACTTTCTGAACTCTCTGAACTAGAATTAGAAGGAATGTTTCTCTTCGACAAAGACGTCAGGGAAAGTTACCGCTGGCATCGTGACGAGATGGCGGACGCAAACTTTCAGACTTTTGAAGAGAGCTCCTGGGAAAATCCTTGGAAACCCTGTCAGCCGGTTGCTTGACAAATATCAAATGAGCAATCGCAGATAAATTGACCTCACTCTAACTGGGGGTCAACTACAACTTCAAAATAAAATCAACTCAGTTTATAAAATAAGATGAACTTTTCCTCAGAAACGTCTGAAAGTGAGTTCAAGTTGCTTACTACAGATAGTTCAAGTTCCAACTAGCAATTGTATTGTCAGTTAATGCAAAAATCTTAGTAAGGTGAACAATTTTGAGTTGTTTTACAGTGTATTTGGGGGGGGGGGGCGGGGTCTAATATGAGCATGCTTATTTTCAATGGAATAGCAGGACACCTGACTATAAGATCCACATAATAATTATTAATAAACCTTGTAAAATATTTTTGTATATTTCACACATTATCTCATTCATTCTAAAATCCATTGTCAATATGTACAGAAGCAGTTGATTATGCTGTACTTTTTTATGTATTCCCAAGATAAATGTAGTCTCTGAAGACATAAACTAATAATAACAGAAGTTTAATAAACAGATTTTGGAGTTTAGTTTCAGAAAATGTTGTTTTTGGACTTTGGTGTTGAGATCTGAAAGTGTTTTCATATTACATTCAAGACTTTGATATTAAAAGATCAAGGCAAAATTGATTAAAAGATCAAGGGCAATTAGGTTGTTGTGATCTGAAGCCTTTAGATTAACCAGAGTTCATAATTAAAGTCACAGACCCAAAACCAGGAAACAAAAGGAAATGTTCTTTATGGACTTAAGAGGATCTAGAGAAACACCGAGCATGTACAGATGTGCACAGCTGCATTGAGAACATGAGCATACGTGCTCTATAGATACAGCTGTCTGATTATCATGCTCACTGATAAGTGTGTAACGGTTATGCAGACTGTATGATATCAGTATTTCATTTTTAAGTGTCATTGTCATCATCAATAGTGACACTGCAGAACCCCAAGCTGCAATCGATTATGTGTTCATCTCTTTGCAGTACTTATGTGCTTACAAGAATATTTCTTGCCCTGCAAGAGAAACATACTTTAGAATACTGTTCCAATATTAATGAATAACTACACAAGAACACGTGAGTAACGCAATATTAGCACTCTAGTAACTACTAAGTAAGTAATTGTGCTTAGTTGAATGTGGTAGTTCACTAATAGCTGATAAATATATATATAAAGTGTTACCGTGGGTCATCATGATCTTCACTTTAGAATTAATTATACATTGTGCATAATTCACAATAATTATTAACCTTTATAAAGTAGTTCAGTAACACTTTATAATAACTGCACACTATTAATCATTAATTAAGCATTAGTAAACAGATATTTCATAATTTATAAAGCATTAATAGACAGTAATAATCAGTTTATAAATGCAGATATAAATGCTTTATTCTTGATTTAAAAGCATATCTATAATGTGTAATTTCATACTTTATTCATGATCAATTTATCATTTCTCAATGAAGTATAGCATTATTTACAAACCAGTTATTTAGGAGTTGCCAGTGATTCATAAGATCACAAGAAATGTAGTAAATTCAGGTAGTTATAAAGCATTTAGTAGTGGTCAGTTAACTATTTATGTGAGCTCATCTAAAGTGAGTCTAGTTATGTCTTGTAAAGCATTTATAAAGGATATTTAAAGGCTCACTTATCTTCTAAACAAACAACGGAAACAAACACAACACAGTGATACAGAACATAGAAATATTAACAGCCTTTAAATCTCATTTGTAAAAGCTTTACAAGGAATAAATAGTCCTCACTTTAGATGAGCTCACAAAAATAGTTAACTAACAACTACATATGTTTTATAACTACATGAATTAACCCTGAATTACAGTAGAAATACATGTTAATAAACCATTTATTAACACTAAAGTAACTATTACTATATGTCTGAATAAAAAGATGTATGAATGCACATTTAAATAGTTTATTAATCATTTACTTACAATCTCTAAGTGATCTTATGAACCACTGACAACTCCTTAATAACTGGTGTGTAAATAATGCTATACTTCATTTAGAAATGATAAATTGATCATTAATAAAGTATGAAAAAACAATTATTAAATACATTTAAGATATGCTTTTAAATCAGGTATAAAGCATTTATATCTGTATTTATAAACTGATTATGAATGTCTATTAATGTTTTATAAATGATGAATTAACTGTTTCCTAATGCTTAACTAATGATTAATAGTGTGCAGTTATTATAAAGTGTTACCAGTAGTTCTAAGTATTCTCCAAGATATATGAAAAATAGTAGTCACTGATTAGCTAATTGTGAACTACCAGTTTCAACTGAGTGCTGTAACTTAATAATAATAATTTGTTAATCAGAGTTTCTTGTTAGTTAATAGTAGTCAGGATCTTAATAGTGGATTAGTCATTTGTTCCTGCGTAGTCATTCATTACCGATGGAACAAGATTCTAAAGTGTTACCACATACAGGTCTTGAAGGATGTAAGGGTGAGTAAAATAATGACAGAATTAAAGAAACTGGAAGTGATGGCAAATTTTTATATAATGCATAATGAGTGAGCTGAAGACTGGAATGTTTGTCTGAATTGTTCATGAAAGACCCCAAATCTGTGGTGGCATTACACAGTGTTTTAAAATAACCTTAGAGAAATCCCTGCACTTACTGGATTAAACGCTGATTGACTTTAACAAACAATCAAGATTATTTTTAATAAACACAATATTTGAGTGGACTAGTGCTGGGACAGTGAACCCTGGATGCTTTTGGAGCTGATTTGGAGAAGACGCTCCCGGTGCTGATGGACAGGACACATCCTCACCTCTCTCAGTGCAGGTCATCAGACCGTCTGACAGATCTCCACATTATCACTCAACAGACGATTGAAATCTCAGTCGAGGTGTGAATATGCAAGACTCACCTACTGTGGGTCCACCAGAGTAAACTTTATGTTTACCTTCAAAAAGCAGGAGCCAGGATCTGCTATTTGTGCTAGTTTGTATTAAAGAAAACATCAGATGCCCATTTTCCACAAGCTGATATCATTCTTTAGGGCTCTAATGAAAAGTCTATAACATACTTTGGTCAAAATTACTCCGTTTAAAACAATTCCCTTTTATCCTGTATTTTATCAGATTTTCTCTTGGTGTGAGGTGTGTTAAGAGTGTCCAAAGTGAAACTGATGTGGACAGCAGAGATGCAGGATCAGCTGGTTGGTCACATTTTGAAAATCTAATAAGATGTAAAAAATATTTTGTTTTGTACCCAACATAAAGTTAAGAGTCTCTCAGAGAATGTCTTGTCACCCCACAGAAGAGAGGGGCGTGGTCAGCAGAGCTCATTAGCATTTAAAGGGACATGCATCGAAACGTCTAGCTGTGACCAGAGCTGTGTTTGACAGGATAAAAAGGGTGTTGTTTTACACTACTATTGGGAGATTTTTATCCAAAATATTTTATAGACTTTTCATTAAGACCCTTAAAAAGCATATAAACTTGTGTGAAATGGGCATCCAATGACCTCTTTAATGAGTGGGTCATTAAATCATTCACTCAAAAGTGCAGATTCATTCAAGAACTAAACAAGTAGCTGTCTTTATGCCAGAGTGGTGTAATCAATCATTTAACCATAAACACCATATTTTTCAAGAATTTGAACTTTTCAGATTTCAGATTTGTTTATTTTCATTAGGAGCTAAAATGTTTCTCTATATAAAAGAGGCTGAAAAAATAAGTAGGATTGATGATGTCATTTGGAAAGGAAAGCTGTTTCAGAAATGCCCAATTTGATTCAAAGACTGTGTAGAAAAAAGTTCTTTCTTTCTTTCTTTCTTTCTTTATTTCTTTCTTTCTTTCACATACACTGTATAAGTCAGCCACAATTAGACCAGGAACATGCCTTAAGAAAGTAAACTAACTTGAGAAAAAAGCATACGTTCTGGATAGAAACAAAAAGGCATGTGTGATCATACAAACAGTGCTGTTATACACAATATCAGCAGTCTGCTCAGAACTCGGTTCAGCCAATCACATGAGAGGACCAGAGTGAACTTTTATGTAATTCCGGTTGCATAACAGGTTATAAGAGCAGCTGATGTTCTATGCATCCAGACAGACTGTCCTGTGTCCAGCCGTGAAAGCTTTCTGCATTAAAACTGAATGAAGTCTGACTCTGCAAAGCCTCTCACTGTATGTCTGTTCATTCACAAAGTCTCTCCAGAGAGAACAATGTATAAAAACAATGGAAGCAGTCTGACAGATGAGTTTGGAGTGACCAAATTAAAAGACAGAAATAAAATCAGACAAAATAAAAACTGAAAAAGTGAAAAAGGTTTCCACTATCTGTGTGCTTGACTTGTACTCGGCGATGTGTGGCTTCATGCAGATGCTTGCATATGGAAACCCATTGCATGGAGCTCTGCCGCACAATTTTGGTGCTGATATTAATGCCAGTGGTACTTTTACACCCCATGATCCTCAGTGCTCGATGACCTGCTCTGTGACTGTACATGGTCTTTATGTTGCTGCTGTCCCTTTTTTACACAATATCTTCATAGAGCATTTTGTTTTGGCATAAAAGAAAACTCGAAAAAAATTGATCCTTACAAAGTATTGTTGGCATTTGCTACAAATATACCCGTGTTACTTAAGGTTTTGTGCTCCAGAGTCACATCTGAGCTAAAGAATCACAGGCAATCACACTCGCTAAGTCCATCTCTATCTCTCATAATACTCTACTCCGCAAAATACACAGCTTTTAATACAGTAATACAATAAGTCTTTAATAAAGCAACTCAATGTTCGTTTGTTACTAGTTCTAAAGTGACATTTCTGAATTAGTAATGGAGGCTTGAACTCAGCTGTTCATTAAAAAAAAAACCTGATATTTGAATCTGTGGCGGAAGGAAGTAGTTCTGCACAAAAGAGGGCTTTTAAAGACAATCTGTTTTTGTTTCTTATGTATTTATTTAGCTAGTGTAAGTTTGTTTTATTTTATTTTTTAAGAAAACAAGCAGCAAGGAAATAGAGGGCAGGTCTAAAAGGGACAAGTTTTTTTTTTTTTTTTTAGAATAGATTAGAATAGAATTAGAATAGTGAGTGTTAAAGTTAGAGGGTCAAATAAAGATGGAAGAGATGTGTTTTAAGCCGATTCTTGAAATATCTCGGATTGAGTTGGAGAGGTCATTCCACCAGGAGGGAACATTTAATATAAAAGTCTGTAAAAGTGACTTTGTGCTTCTTTGGGATGAACAATCAAGCGACGTTCACTTGCAGAACACTTGCTTCTAGAGGCACATAAGTCTGAAGTAACGAATTTAGGTAAATGGGTGTAGAGCCAGTGGTAGTTTTGTAGGCAAACATCAATGCCTTGAATTTTATGCGAGCAGCTATTGGAAGCCAGTGCAAAGTGATAAACAGAGGTGTGACGTGTATTCTTTTTGGCTCATTAAAAATTAATCTTGCTACCGCGTTCTGAATTAATTGTAAAGGTTTGATAGAATTGTCTGGAAGACCTGCCAAGAGGGCATTGCAATAGTCCAGCCACAGAACAAGAGCTTGAACAAGGAGTTGTGCAGCATGATCCGAGAGAAAGGGCTTGATCTTCTTGATGTTGAATAAAGCAAATCTGCAGGATCGGACAGTTTTAGCAAAAAAGAGAAAGTCATAATAACAACAAAACTTTGTGCATTTATAAAATAAAGATAACAAACAAGGTGATTTATAAATGTAGAAACACGTCATTAAAATGAAGTGTAACTCCGTGAATACTCAACGAAGAGACATGAGAGAGATATCTATAGAAAGCTTGACATGTCTACTTTAAAACTAAACAAGTGCCGCTGAAAACAGATATTCTGTGATAAAGAAATCCATATGAAAACAACGCGATGTCCGTCTTTCACGTCTCCCTTCATCATATCTAATGTGACCACGCCCCCGCGCTGAGCGCAGCATTGATATTATAATGTTCCAAGTGAAGCTCGCGCATCTATATGCCCATACCACAGAAAACAAAGCAGTGAGACTGTTCAAGTTTTTTTATTTTATTTTACTGTTCACTTTTCACTGAGAGGAATAAGACATAATTCTCCCCAAGAAGATGCGCTGAGGATTACCTCAGGATTTGAGTTTTGGATTTCCTCAGAAAATAGAATTAAACACGTTATCCAGCAGAGATCATAAACATGAGTAAGTCTTTATAGATATTGTGGTGGGAGGAGCAAATGACAGACACAGTGGGCGTGGCGTCAGGCCTCGGAGAGGCTTTTATTATCAAAAATATAAAACAAAAAAGGGAATAAAAGTGTCCAAAAGGGGAGAGTGTCCAAAACAATCAGGGAGTCTGGTGTCCTCCTCGTGCTACAGGGTTTGTGTAGGTGGGACAGTGTTCAGGAAGGAAGGGTCCAGGCAAGGGGGGGCAGCTCACATCTCCGGCAGCGCGGGAGTCCCTCAACGCACCATTCCTGGATCCATGAGGACACCAGTGTGCATGCACGGGGAAGAGACCGGCCTCCTTATATATTTGTATTAGTTATATTTGTATTATAATATATATTTGTATTAGTTTTCACATAATGTGTACACATTTTACTAGTTAGCCTTTTTCCAAACTATAATTCCTGACTGAATGTATAATCAAGTGAAACATTATGAAGTTTCATTCACATCATCTAAATGTTCCACTGCACTGCTAGTATCAGCGACCCTCACAATACTTAATAATGCAATTTATCATTTAGTTTATTTGAGAGCACATAAACAATAAACACTTTGGAAATGCTAGTTATGTGATGTTCATTTATATATTTCAACAGGACACAATACCAGACATTACCAGTTTGCTAAAGCAGTAATATTGTGAAATATTTTTAATATTTAAAATAACTGCTTTTTATTTGAATACATTTATTTTATTCCTGTCATCAAATCTAAATTTTCAGCATCATTTCTCCAGTCTTACTCCAAGAGTAACAATATACACTAAACCATTCAAAAGCTTGGAGTCAGTACATACAGAAATTAATACTTTTATTAAGCACACACGTGATGATAAATAAAAATGATTAACACGATAAATGTTACAAACGATGTAGTTCTTTCAATTTATAAAAATAATAATATATATATATATATAATATATATATATATATATATATATATATATATATATATATATATATATATATATATATATATATATACATACACAAGATTATTTTCACATCATTTTGAAGCAATAATTCTAGGTTACATGCTCCAGGTTTGACAGTCTTGTGAAAAAATGTTCTGGAAGTGTTTTATGAACTTATTTCAGTGATTTCAAAATGTTCGTTTTTCACTAGCCACGCATAAATATTGTTTTCTCAAAAGCGCAATCATGTTCATACATGCTATTTATATACATATATATTATTGTAGCCCAGTTTGTATTGAATACAGTGTTTTCAGACTTTAGCCATGTATATGCTTATGAGCAACTGAAAAACGTCAGGGCATGTCAAAACTTCTCCAGGCCCCCAAAACCCCCTTAGACCTCAAACGGTTAATGAAAAACGTGGCACAGTCATCAGATTTACAGTTGATGCAGGAGGAGGAGGAGGACAAAGGAATGAGGAAAATGTTGTAAAGAGCATGCAAGAGTTAAATTGTTAATATTCTTATGGTAGTATGTGCTCTAAGCAATGGAAACATTAGCAGAGAAGGAAGAGACGAGTGACTGATACACATTAAGGTCAGTAGTATTTTTGGACTTGCGCCACACCCTTTCAGCAGCTCTAAGCTTAGAACGGTGTTTGTGTAGAACATCAGATAACCAAGGGACAAAATTATTGGAGAGTGCTGCAGGTGTAGCAGTGTCCTCTGGTATGATCCAGGTCTCTGTCTGTCTCTCTCTGTGTGTGTATTTATACTATTTTTATGCTATATATCATTTTAAACTGGTATGCCAGGGAAAAAAGAAATTGTAATTTGAAAGCATCTGGTCTGACAGCTCCTGCGAGCACACAGAAAACACTTTTTCTTGAGTTTAAGAAAGAAAGAAATGTTCCACCGAGGAAGCGCTCAATCAGGTTCAGGTGTCAAGACTGTCTGCAGGGTATGTTCCCTAGAGAGAAAGCAAGAAGTGTAGAGAAGAAGATGTATGTGAACTTAAGCAGCCACACTACAGCAGAACCTTAGCTGACCAGAGATGTCTTTATGTGTTTCTGCGGATGTTGAAATGTGTTCTTACCCTCGCTGTGCTGGTGATGAATCTGGATTATCATACATGAGTGAACGAGTGTCCACACAAACTAATAAAACACTGTTGTTGGAAGTAGTTATAGATGTATATGCTCATGTTAGGTCAGGAGTTCAAAGAGTGGCTGAATTTCTTACTTTGTTAATAATAATTCTGATTAGTGTTTTGCTTTCTAGTAAAATATCTTTAAAAAAGATATATTTATATGAGAAGCAGTCTGATATAAAGCCATGAAGACTTATCACATTGGCAAATGATAATATTTGTTAGATTTATACATTTAATTGACTATATTCTCTGTAAATGTGAAATAGCATGTTATATATTCCTTGTAAATACAAGAGGAAGAAGCAGAACTCCTGCTGTGCATCTATTCACACATATGCATGTTAATTTATCATCAGTCTGTCACCTCCATCTATATGCTGAATTATATGCTAAATTCTTTCCCCAGGGGTGGCAGCGCAGTGCATTGTGGGAGTATCCTGTTAAATCACACCCACAATGAGTTTGAGATGTAATGCCCCATTTATATATAATGCATTTTACACATTTAATGTCAGAGACACACTTAGGCACAGTGCTATAAGCAGGAGTTCACTGGGGTTGTGCAGAACATGCATGGTCATTTATCACACATCACCAATGACAGCTCGTTAATATCTCAGTGTTTCAGTCAAACTCAAAGGAGATTCTCTGAAAAGTTTCTTCTGAGAAAAAGAGCCCAGGGGCCAGAAAGCTAACATAGCTCTATACTAAATAAAGACCTATTTTCATTGCAGCATTAAATGCAGTTGAAAAATAACTCTGTGTATGAACTAAATGTTTATGGAAGTCTGTGAAAAGGAGTAGATTAGAAATGATTGATCGATTGATTTAACCCTTAAACAGGCACCGTGCACCACAGTATACAGTACAGATTCATTAGTCTCTTGTAGGAGGCATGAGGGGAAAATGCATCCAAAACTGTTACAATTATTACAGCAGAGGTTGTTTGGAAATGATCGGTCACATGACTTGGTTCAAGTCTTTCTGTGCTTGTTTTTTCCGTTTGACAACCCAATGGGCTGGGCATTCAGAAAATGTAGAAAGTAGGCAAATATTCATCTGTTAATCTAAGAAGAGTGGATCCCCCTCTGTGGAAATCTCATTCCGGGGCCAGGGGCCCTTAAGGGAGAGCACACAGCCCCCTTTCTGTTTATTTAGAGATTAAAACTTGTGGATATGGTAATATTTACATGTAAAACTGATAATATTACATCTAGTTGAGAACACCTTTGCATTTTGAACTAGATTTGTTTTCTTTCAGGGTTTCACACCGCTCATTTTATGGTAGAACACGAGTGTTCAGCTCCAACCCTGATCAAACACATCGGAAAAATCTGAGCAAAGGAAAAATAAATTAATTAATTAATTTTTTTGTTTTGGGATTGAGCTAAACATTGCAGGACAGTGGTAGCCCACCCCTGAGAATGAAGACTGGACAGGTCAGAAATGTAAAAATACAAGAAATTACTGTGTCATTCTAGAATATTTAGACATGTCATACATGCAGCATATTTTGAATATTACTCATTTATTTGTATCAAATACATCTTAGAATTATTGATTACTGATCCAGATGATATAAAAAGTGACACAAAATCATTTCTGCCAATCATTTTCCACTCTTGTCTGTTTAGGGTTAAGTCGATACGCTCATGTTTAACCCCTTATCTGCTGAACTGTGTAAGGTGTGTATTTTCTGTGTAACTGAACTGTGTAAGGTAAGTGTATTTTCAGGGTTGGGTCAGTGAATGGCTCTCAATGCTGACTCGATGAGTTGTGAGGAATTATTGCATTTCTGTTTGAAATGAAACTTTGTGTCTGACTTCTCTGCGGTTTGTTAAACTTGTAACAGTTGAGCTTGAAATCTTTTGTCATGTTTTGATGTGTTTCTCGGCCGCTGAGGATGACGGAAGCGATCATATCTCAGACAGCAGATGCTCATCTATCCCTGGCTGTAGGTGATGTTGTGAGCACATATATGTGCTACAGACACAGATCCGTGTTTAACAGCAGTGCTGACATTGTTCTGTCAGGTGCTTGATCTGTCAGCTGAATGCTGTGTTCAGACTGATGTTACACAGGTTAAATTGAGTTTGTCTGAGACGTTCAGAAGCACCGTAAACTGCAGATAGATGGAGTTATCTGAGGTGTCACAGAGTCAGAGCTGATCCAGAATCACAATGTCTTGAAATCATTTCATTGAGATCAGAGGAAACTAGTGTTCCTGTCCCTAGAACTGCATTAACAGACATGAATGGATTAAAAGTGATGTGATGTCGTTCAGAGAACTACAGATACAAAGTAAAAGACGATGAGGGTTACATACATTAATCCAAAGCCGAAGGGAGAGGTCTAAGGTGAAAACAGAATGGTCACCAGCAAAACACAGAGACACGGAGCACATAAGCAATTTCCCACGATCCAAAGCTCATTCAGCCAAGTATAAACAGGTAAATCACTTCTTAGTGATGGGCATCATTCAGTCACTGACGTTCACACAACGGCTGGAGTTTTCCTCAGATCGTGAAGCCTGATGAGGGTTTCTGTCGCCTTCATGAGCGAGGTTTGCATCTGTGATTGGTCCTCATTCATTTCTGTGCTCCTTTAATCAATTCCTGTCATGTCCTGAGCTCTTTATTCATGGAGCATCATGGGTAGAATCTGAAGCAGATCTGAGATCAATAATCAATGTGCAGACACACCGTGAACAACAGATCAATGAGCCTCCTCTCTGAATAAATATGGAGTTACAACATTACATTCACACTGGCTTCTGTTTCTCCTCATGAGGAGGTTTCAGGGTGAGCGGTGCTCGTATGTTTGTGTCCGGACAGTAAAAACATGGTTCATCACAGAGAGAGAAATCTGTCAGTCTGCATCCCGTGTTCAGACTCAAGTTTATCTTTAGTTTAACTTTATGGTCCATTCTGCTTGTCACAGAGAAGAAATTTGTCTTGGCACTGGTGACATGAATACATCCACATTAATACTTAAAATATAAACAGCAGATCCAGACAAACTGAAAATGAGATTTCAATCAAAAGGCCCCTGAAACATGATTTTAACTGATGGTGACTATGGACTTCTGGTTCTGGGAGCCCAAAATTGTATCGAGGGATTCAGGAGGGATCGTCCTTTACATGGCTGATGTCTGGCTGACGGATGATCCGACTAATGCAGTGTGTTCTGGTACATGAGGAACACAAAATGCTGCATTTATTCCTGTCTATACAGACGCATTAATGCAGAGCAGTCGTTGTGTCTGCCTGCTGTAACCCAGTCATCTCAGTGAGCTCTTTCATGCTTTTACAGACAACAGATTCGGCCTCTGCACTGCTCTTTCCCAGCATGCCGTGCTCCTCTGTGTGGCATCAGGTCTGTCAGATAATGGTGTGCTGATATTATGGATTCACATCTCAGCCCCAGGGACAGAAGTGTCTCAGTCTTAACGTCAAGGTCATGAGGAGCATCAGGAGATGCTTCACACAGACTCAAGGACACTAGCGCAGTGCTCAATAATAGTGCATTGCTTTCATACTCTCCATGAAGCCGTTCTACTGCAGACAGCTGGACTTCTGGTTTAAATGGAGCTCAGGTTGATGTTGATGTGAGAACATGACGAGTGCTACAGAGCGCAGCAGTTGGGTTATTTACATGTATTTACATATATAAATAATTGTTTAACTGCGGAATTAGTGTTTTAAAAAAGTTAATACTTTACCCATTATGCTATGCATAACAGTACAATCAGTTAAAGTGTCACACCGAGCAAACACGTTCTGTAGCTTTGCACCACAAATGATGTAATCATGCAGTCTTCCTACACTCTCAACATACTTTAATAAATCTTTTAGGGGATTGTTATGGAAGCTTGTTTCTGGCATGAAAAAATAAAATAAAATAAAATAAAAGATAATTGCACATGTTATCTCGTAATTCTGACTTTTTCTTAGAATTGTAAGATATAAATGCACAATTGCAAATCCACTCACAATTCTGATATTTTCTTACAATTGTGTTTTATATGTCAGAATTGCTTTAAAAAAATCTGGATTATGAGATAAAAAAAAAATATATATATATATATATATATTATTATTATTTTTATTTATTGGCGTAATTGGGCTTCCATAGATTGTACAACTATCCCTGACTAAACTGTTTTAGGTGTTTGCACTTTTGACATTTGTTTCATATACATGGACTTTTTTTGCTTTAAATTAAAGATCGTAATGGCATGATTTTCCTTGTTCCTGGTTGGTTTGGTTCATTGCTTAAAACAGTTTAACATAAGATTACAAAAAAAAAAAAAAACCTACAGGGGAAAACAATATAAATAAGAAAAAGGGGTTGGCACTAATGCACTCGCTTTCTGTTGAAGAAAGTACTGTTAACTGGACATTTGGCAGCCAGTAATATACTGAGCGTGTTTGTCTTCATCTGTCAGCACGTGTGAATGTGGTGATCTGAGCCTGGCTGTTTAGGTGAGGTCAGTTCTGTGATTAGTAATGGTTTGATAGGTGGCCAGCGCTGCAGACTTCAGAATAGCACACATGTACAATATCGATTCAGTTCTTAAAAGGAGCTGGAGAACCGACCTCAGGCAGCACAAGGGGCCTTTCATCACTCCTCTTTTATTCTCTCTCTCTCTCTCTCTCTCTCTCTCTGGGGTTTCTTGCCTGACGACAGCAGCACATTTGATCTCTAGTGGGATGATGTGAGGAGTTTGTACTACTCCTTCTGTCTCATGAGGTCAGCAGGAGTTCCCATCAGACACAAGAAGCCCTGATCCAACTACCCAACAGAATCAGCCTGCTTCAACACCAAAATCCTGTCTCGAGTACAAGGTCAACATGGAATTAACTCTGTTTGCGGTCTAGTTCTTATTGTGAATTGTTTTTCAGTCATTCAGTTTTTTAGTGATTGTTGATTCTTTCAGTGTAATGACTGGTTCATTTTAGAGGCTCTGCTTCCTTGAACCCTTGTGCTGTGCTGAAAATACTTTACTTCATTTGGTGTTCCTGGTCAAATATGACCAGCTTTTTAAAAACAGCTTTTAAATCTCTTATTATGCTATCCCTTACCCAGAGAAAATATATTTCCTAATATATGAATTATCAATATATTAAATCATATAATAGTATGTTAGAAGTTATATAGAATCATATATAGTGTAAATATGTTGAATTATATATTGTCGCTTTCATATATTGAAAATATATTTCACAGTAGAAAAAGCACACCTGCTCATAATAAAGCACTTGACAGACTTTCACTTTGCTGGAAAGTGCACAGTCATTAGTTTTTAGATGAAGTATAATATAATTCAACAGTGTTTGGCCAGTCTTCTTCCTGACCACAGACTCTGCTCTTCTGGACAATAGTGACCCCACAAGCTTACACACACCAGAAACACACAAAATAATACAACACTGAACACTATCAGATATTCCCCTATATTAATACTGAACAAAAACACGACATAACACTTAATTAAAAAAAATGTTACCCTCCTTTAACAGTCAGAAGCAAAGCATGCTGGTAACTAGAGATCTGCTGTAACTCATTGTGTGAATGTGTGTTATATATTTGTGTACATTTATATGGAAGCATTTATGTGCAATATATACACAATAAAGACTCAAACATTCTAAATATTAGATTTATCTTTGTCTTCATTTCAAAATTTCCAAGAATTTCACTCACTAAGGCACATGTGCTGTGGTGATGTGACAAAAAACAGTGACTTAAATATGTTTCTGTGTATCAATATTTGTCTACAGGTGCAGCTCAATTAATTAGAATGGTGTGGAAAAGTTCATTTATTTCAGTAATTCAACTCAAATTGTGAAACTCGTGTATTTAACAAATTCAGTGCACACAGACTGAAGTAGTTGAAGTCTTTGGTTCTTTTAATTGTAATGATTTTGGCTCACATTTAACAAAAACCCACCAATTCACCATCTTAGATCACGAAATGAGAATACTTTATAAGACCAATAAAAATCTATTCACCTCATTCTTAGTGAATTGGGCTCCTTTTTTTTGCTTTAATTACTGCATGCGTGGCATGGAGGTGATCAGTTTGTGGCTCTGCTGAGGTGGTCTGGAAGCCCAGGTTTCTTTGACAGTGTTCTTCAGCTCATCTGCATTGTTTGGTCTCTTGTTTCTCATCTTCCTCTTAACAATACCCCGTAGATTCTCTCTGAGGTGCAGGTCTGGGGTGTTTGCTGGCACAACACCATGGTCATTTAACCAACTTTTGGTGCTGTTGGCAGTGTGGGCAGGTGCCAAATCCTGCTGGAAAATGAAATCAGCATCTTCAAAAAGCAACTTGGGCTTGGACTTCAAGGAACTTGTGCTATGAGCTTCTCCACCGTTTCTCCAGACTCTAGGACCTTGGCTTCAAATGAAATAAAAAACTTGATCTCATCTAAAAAAAGGACTTTGGACCACTGGGAAACAGTCCAGTTCTTCTTCTCTTTAGCCCAGGTGAGACACCTCTGATGTTGTCTGTGGTTCAGTAAATTCCTTGACACGTCTGTGTGTGGTGCTCTTGATGCCTTGACCCCGGCCTCAGTCCATTCCTTGTGAAGTTCACTCAAATTCTTAAGTCATTTTTTCTTGATAATCCTCATAAGGCTGCGGTTCTCTCGGTTGGTTGTGCATCTTTTGGATCCACTTTATATTAAGTGGCCTTAACTACTATGTAGTTAAATTTTAATTATTAATTTGGTACAATGCACTTATTGTGTGCATACATGTTTTTAAATTGTGCTTATATTTGAAAAATATCTGCACATAATTACATCTGTAATTAATTTCTGTAATTACATTTATAATTACACGTTGACCCATCCCTTACACCTTAACACACCCTTAAACTTACCCATACCACCAAATCTGTCCCTAACCTTACCTGTTTCCCACCTCAATAGCAGCAGCAGCAAAAAAAAAAAAAGTTGCAATACAGTATGAACACAATAAGTAAATTGTATTTATTTTTTGATGTAAGTACGTAGTAGTTAAGGCCACTTAATATAAAGTGGGACCCATCTTTTTATTCAACACTTTTTCCTTCCAGTCAACTTTCTGTTAACATGCTTGGATACAGCACTCTGTGAACAGCCAGCTTCTATGGCAATGAATGTTTGTGACTTACTCTCCTTGTGAAGGGTGTCAATGATTGTCTTCTGGACTTTGTCTTTGTCTTGGATTGTCTTCCCCATGATTGTGTAGCCTAGTGAACCAAACTGAGAGACCATTCTGAAGACTCTGGAAACCTTTGCAGGTGTTTTGAGTTGATTAGCTGATTGGCCTGTCACCATACTCAAATTTGTTAAGATGGTGAATTGGTGGGTCTTTGTTAAATGTGAGCCAAAATCATCACAATTAAAAGAGCCAAAAACTATGTGAGTAAAGACAGTAAGTTTTACTCCATTGTTACTCCAAATATTAATTAAATCAATGCAAACATCAATCAATTCAAACCTGGTGTGAAATATCAATGTGTGTCCTTCCTTGGATCTTGGCAGTCTTTATCACTATAAACTGCAGTGTGAACATTCTTCATTTGCGGTTCCTAGCATAAAATAAGAGCATGCAAGTAAATAACTACATAATCTTCTCTGAAACGTGATTGATTCCTGTGTCGTGTGTTAAGGTGTCATGTGTGGGTCGTGCTGACATCTCTGGAAACTGCAGTCAGTGACTTGCAGATGTTTGATATGAATGGATGGTGTATGTGAAGCAGTAAGACTCGTTACATTGCCATTCTTTAAAATTTTAATGACCAAACATCAATACTATAATGTCAACAGATTTTTTTCTTACCTCCTCACCTGTCTATCTCACACACACTCTTAGTGTGAAGACTCCGATGTCTGCTGTTGTCTTGATGTGATGTAGGGGAGAGCGGGGTCGAAAGTAACGTGGGACGAAAGTAACAAAGCGATTTTCTCCCAGCCTCTTTCTGCATTTGCATTCTCAGCTATGACAGCATGTTCAGCATGCAATCCTTGACGGAGCTGAGAAATATCATGTGATTTCCTCATCGTTTCCCGAAGTTAGGTCCGTAAAACTGTTTTCGAGTACAAAAAGTAAATTGTTGAAGCGGTAATTTTTTTTTATTAGTCGTGTTGTTTTTCTTGTTTCATGTGTCAAAGTAATGATCAATCTACAGGTTATTTAGTGCTTTAACACATCATAAAGTTTGCATTTTCAATTTTTTTTATATATAAAATTAAATCGAGTTTAAATGTCAGGAGTTCCTGTCGGGACGAAAGTAACAGTTGTTACTTTTGTCCCGCTACAGTCACAAAAAGTATTTATTTTGTTCCAGTGCAAGCTATATTGTGAATTTCTGTGTCTTGCATCATTTCTTACAAATGTTTATATCATATTATACCAAAAAAAACATGTCTGAGTGAGGGTCAGAAAGACAGACAGAGGTCTGGTTTTATCCAGATGTTTTTGAGAGGGTGTTTCTGGACATAGAGGAACATCTCTCTCTCGGCAGCTGCTACGTCACATTTATATTTAGGTTTCAGCCATATCTTAGCCTTTACACCTCCACCTGTGAATTTGCAGTGTTTCCAGATGTTTTAATGCACATTTTCAATTCATGCATAAAAACAACTGGATGGAAACATGTAACAGGCCTACTGTTATGTTTAGAGTTTTTTTTATTATGCTAATGTGATTACATTTTTATATTGTGCATTCTGTAGAATTTTTTTTATTATATAAAAATACATAGAAATTTATAACAAAAATACAGTCAGGTTGTAAGACATCTGATGAAACTTAAACTTAAATTTAAAATGAAAATATGAAAATGTAATTTAATAATTTTTTTGCCAAGATAAATGACTAAATATGTTTGCAGTTACTTATTAACAAGGTCACAATCAGGTATAGTTAAGAAAAATAAGACTAACAGAAAAAAAGCTAGCTTATATTGTTGTGTTGCTTTTGACCCACCTGTGTGTTACTTTCGTCCCAACCGATGGGGTCGAAAGTAAAAATGTTCAACTTATGTTCAAAGTGAAATTATACTGAAGTCTTTCTACATTTCTACAAAACACCACCTGGTATTGTTAGACCACACGTCTGAATTACTGGCTACAGCAGAAATATATCTCTGTATACAACATTATCTTTTAAAATGAAGTTTTTCTGAAAAATTGTACTTTCGTCCCTGCTCTCCCCTACACTTGGCACAGATCTTTTTTCCAGATACACTTCAGCTTCCAGAAACACACCTGTGATTATTAAAGTGTAATTATATGTGTGTCTGTGACAGCCACTCTAAACATACAGGACATTACAGTAAAATACACTGTTCTGAAAATATATGACTGAAATAAATGATTGTTAGTAACTCTTTGACTTGACCTCAGAGAGCTGGAGTGTGATTTATGTTATCAGTTCAGGATAGATGTGTGTGTCTCTAGAAACTCTGAGCACATGAAGTTAATTTTAGTGATGTATGGGTCGATCATACAAGACGCCTCTTTGAATCAATCGGTCAGTCACGTATTCATGAACACAAACTAATATTCAGTTCTTTATTTAACCAGGTTAAAACTCATTGAGATTAAAATCTCTTTTACAAGAGTGACCTAGCCAAGAAGGCAGCAACAAATAGTAAAAGTTTACAATTATACAATATAGAACAAAAACATAAAGAACACACCCATTAATCACAACGATTTACCAAAGGATAAAACGTAATTCGTTAAAAGCAGCTTAAACTTATTTAGTGATGGTAACGTGGTAAGCTTTAGGGTATCCTGTAGGTAATTCCAAGAGGATTTACATTATTCACTAATATTCTTATTCACTGTAAAGTCTGTGCCCTCTGTGAATTTTTTATCCACAAACTCTTGAATTAGACAGTGGTCAGTGGTGTCTGTGCAGTTATCACATTAATGTGAGATTACAATGTATTACACACAAACATGAAACAAAAAGTCATCACTTTGCAGTTAAAAAAGAAAAAGGAAAAAAAAAGACTAATCAGATTTCAAGGCAGTATAATAAAAACAAAGATTTCCTGCACTCTTTTTCAAAGAAACAAACAGCAAATCTAACTCAACTCCATCATAAAACAACAACAACAACAACAGCACATCAGTGCTGTCCAGAAATATTCCTCCAGTGAAAAAGTGTTCTTGTCTGAATCAGGTGAGAAATCTGCACAGATCAAGCAGTGTTTAAAACAGTCCAAAACAGCTCTAAACAAATTTGTGGCTGGATTTTGATGTGAAAGACAACAGGAGACGCAATTTTTCACTGGAGGAAGTGTTATTATGGATTATAGACTCTATGGGCCCTATTTTAACAATCTAAATGCAAAGTGTAAAGCGCACGGCGTAAGTGCACTCGGGGCATGTCCAAATCCACTTTTGCTATTTTAACGACGGAAAAACGGTTAAAAAAATGGTTCTGTTAATGAGTAATGGGTGTTTTTTAGGCGTAACATGCAATAAACCAATCAGAGTCTCATCTTCCATTCTCTTTAAGAGCCAGTTGCGCTCGTGCCATGACGGATTTTCTATTTACATGGCGGAATTTGGCAAGCGCAAAGACAGAACGCGTTTCCGAGATGAAACGGAGCTGCTCGTGTGCGAGCAAATAGATAGCCTAATTCTGATACATGCGATGACTATCCATTATGACATGTAGGCAATTCTTTAATTTTTTCTATTTGACGTGTTTGTGTGCTGCTCTGTTTAATTGGCAGTGTGTATGCTCTTTAAATAACAAATAAAAAACATTGCGCCAGTCTTTAGACCAGGTTTGAGTTGGTCTATGGCGCAGTCTATTTTCAGCTCCTTAAAATAGCAATGCGCCTGAACACACCTCTTTTTTAGACCAGCACACCCATGGGTGTGAGTGCAAAATGAGTGCAAATGCATTTGTTAATTAAATGGCATGGCCGCGAACGACGTGCAACGCACAAATAAAACCAAAACACAAAATAAAACCCAGTCCTGGTCCTCTCTCGTCCTTCACTGTCGTTCCTCCTCCTTTTATCCTTCCGGAGCTCCTCCCCAGGACTCCACCAACCTTGCTCCATTCCCACAGCTCTCGTCCCGCCCCTCTCGTCACGTAACACCAACGCCAGGGGGTACACATGAGACTGCAATCTACTCCCCCTTCCCCCCTCCAGGAGAGCTGATCACGGTGGCCATGGTGTACCTGGGGGTATGGACAGACAGACAAGTTGAGAGAAAAGGAGATGGAAGGATGAGGAGAGACAGAGACGAGAGAGGGGAGAGAGGAAAAAAATTGTTCCAGTTCCCAGACACACTGCCGCTTGGCCTCCCACCAGCTGAGTAAACTCTTCCGCGGTGCCTGGCGGCAGCACTGGTTACCCCTCGGTGGACAGCGTGACACTCCTCCGCCACCCGGTGGACAGTGATGGCTCTTCCGGAATCGGGCAGCGAGCAGGAGTCCCCTGTTCTTTGGTCCTCCCCATCATGGCGAATGGCGGCGACTCCTCCACTCCCTCACGGATGGCAGCCCCATCCCCGACAGCCGGCAGCAAGTTCATCCATCTCCCCAGCAACTCACTCCAGCCCACCACCTCGAGCGTCCACAGTGGCAGGCTGCTCCGTCAGGCTCGATGGCACCGGGGATTCACCACAGTGACAAGGGATCTTCAGCAACGTGTCCCTCCTTCCTCCTGGGTTTCTGAACCAATGTAACAATGTTTGTAAGACGAGAAGGAGGCGAGAACTGGCGAACATTCAAACAAAAACTTTAATAATAAAATAAAAACAAAGCAGCGCGACGAGGCCCGGTCCTCTCTCATCCTTCACTGTCATACTCCTACCCTTCATCCTTCTGGAGCTCCTCCGTGGGACTTGAGACCGGTGATTAGTGCAGGTGTCGCTCATCTTTAATTACTCCACTGGCATGGCTCCATTCCCATGGCTTTCGGCCCCGCCCCACTCATCACATACCCCCATCGCCCCTCGAAGGCTGGGAGGTACTCCTGCGAATGCACTGTACTCTCCCCTCCCCCTTCCAGGGGAGCTGATCACGCCGGCCGTGGCTAACCTGGGAGTATGGACAAACAGACGAGGTGAGAAAAAAGGAGATGGAAGGATGAGGAGAGACAGAGACGAGAGAGGGGAGAGAGGGAAAAAATGTATAATAATTCTGGGTCCGGTCCCCGGTCACACGACAGCTTGGTCCTCGACCAGCTGAGAGGCTCTCACTCATGGTGCCATGCGATGGTACTGGACATCTTTGGTGGATGGCCCGATGCTCCTCCTCCCCTAATTGACCCAGGAGTGCAGCAGCAAGCTCTCTGTCCCAGCTCGTCATCCCTCGTTCCAGCACCACCACCTCGGGCAGTCACTCGCGGTCTCCACGCCATCCTGCTGCCCGATCTTCTCTGCACCATGATCAGCAGCGATTGCTCTCTGACAGCATGTCCCTTATTCCCCCCGGGTTTTGGCACCAATGACAGGAAAAAGGAGGCAGGAACAGGCTAACATTCAAATGAAACTTTAATAATAAAATAAACACAAAACAGTGCGACAGCCTCTCGTCCTTCACTGTCGTTCCTCCTCCTTTTATCCTTCCGGAGCTCCTCCGTGGGACTCGAGACCGGTGAGAGGCACAGGTGTTCCCACAGCTCTCGGCCCGCTCCTCTCGTCACACTCATCCTAACCTCAGATGACCTGAAGTTCCATCCGTCAGTGTGCAGTGATCATAAACAGACAGGAATGGGATGTTTTACAGCTGTATCTCAGCATGTGAGAGAGCTTAAAGGAAGCTGAGCAGCACTTGACAATTTCAAAAGTATCAAAAAAGGTGACGTAAAGATTAGATGTGTTCTTGTATGAGAACTCATGACCGCTGTGTCATAACGATAACATGTTTGCCGGTCTGCAGGTCAATTCAAAATCAATATAGCCTTAAGCTTTTAGCAACATGATAAAACATCACCAGACCATCTGTTTCAAATCAAACTAGACACACTTTTAGCTGAGGTTTTGTCCTCTCTCGTTTCATCTCACCTGCAGTCTTATGACATCACTGTCTGAGGACAATCTGTGAGTGGATGATGAGCATGTGTGTGTGTGGTCAGAATCGTGCTGGACATCACTGCGGTGTCCCTCACACCTTCACACTCACACTCGTCTCAGTCTCCTGTTTCCAGGGAAACCCAGCGCTGTGATGACACATGTATTTTTCTAGCAGGGTTGCCTGGTTACCGTATCATCTGTGATGACTAGCAGCTCTGCATCGCCGCTCAAACTCCAGCAGATGCTTCTCTGTGTCTGTCTAACACCACATTATACTCCACTTTCACTTGTCTTTAAGAAAGCAGGAGTGTCGTTTGAAATCAAGCCATAATAATACCGTGGTTCTGCTGGGCGGCTGATCAGCGATGTGCACTAACATTGGAAGGATTGGGGTCACTAAGCATTTTTTAAATGTTTTTGAAGTTTCTTCTGTCACAAATGCTGCATTTATATGATCAAAAATACAGTAAAATAGTGAAATATGATTTCTGTGTGAATCTGTGTTAAAGTGTAATGTATTTCTGTGATGCTCCGCTGTATTTTCAGCATCATTCCTCCAGTCTTCAGTGTCACATGATCTTCAGAAATCTTTCTGATATGATGATTTACTGCTCAACAAACATGTCTGATTATTATCAGTGATGAACACAGTCGTGCTGCTCAATATTTTTGTGGATTCACTGATTAATAGAAAGTTCAAAAGAACAGCATTTATTTGAAACAGAAGTGATTTGTAACATTTTAAATGTCTTCACTGGCTCTTTTGATCAATTTAATGCTTCCTTGTGGAAAATAAAAGTAAATTCTGTTCACAGAAATGTTCACAGATTAATCAAATGTATATAAAAGTGTGATATTTGTAATTTGTGGTGCTATTTTAGAGCCCATTTCTGTAATGTGTGGAGTAAATGTGTGTGGTCACACATGCAGGGGCATAATTAGTGCTGATTTCTGAATGCTTACTGAATGATTTCAAGGGATTTCCAGGTGGGCTTTTTGAGTTCTGAATGTTACAGTATTTCTATACATAGGACAGTCTGGTTTTCCTTGAATGATCGCTGGATGAACAGCCTCATGCTATGGTTGTAATAGATCTTTTCAGCGTTCTGGCAGTATCTCTGTATAGTCACATTCAAAAGCAGCAGGCTGAACATGAACAGCACCTGAGACCTGATCTAGTTTGGTCTTTGCTCTAAATTATCCTGGCAGCCACACAGATCCAGCTGCTGTCTCAGACGCACAGAGAGAAACACAGCAGCGCTGCTACAGGAATTACCATCATCAGAGATGTGCGTACGAGAAGAGGTTCATGTTTATTTTTGAAGTTAATGAGGGCACATGAATACAATGGAATACTAATGTGCATAGACAAATTATTTATAAATAACTCTGCAATGAAACTGATAATTTCAATTCCATGGTGACTGTAAGACCTTGTATTACTGCTGCACCCATTCAAAAAAAAAAAAAAAAAAAAAAACAAAGCACTTTTTCAAATATGCAAAAAAAGAAGCCTAATATATATATGCTAAAATATGTTTCATAATATATTTATATAGTTTATTCCAGTATAGATTTTGGAAATATTAAACATAAAACATACGTTTCAAAGCCCTACATATATTTTAACTGAAGGAAATACATTCATATGTCACACTTGTGATACAGAAAAGCTTTATTTACTGTCTGTAATGTGAAAAACCCAATAACATGATATTTAGCCCCTAGAATTTTCATTGTTGGGAGAACTAACTCTTTAAAGAGGTGGTTCTTCCTCCCTGATCTTCTGAAACAGTCTTACCTTGTATCTTGCACATCTTCAGTTTGATGCAGCTATGATGTTATGGAACATGTCTATTGAAAGTTCAATCCCTATACTGCCATAAGGTTCTTCATTGTCTCTTTTGATTGTAAATCTAACAATTTCTGAAGTATCTAATCTCATCATTTGTTCAATTAAAACACTGCATATCACTCCCAAAACAACTGATCTGCTTAACTATTGATATTTACAGTTAATTTGAATATTTACTTTTTACTTCCGGTACTTAAGTATGTTTTAAATCGGATACTTTTGTACTTTTACTCAAGTGATGTTTGAATGGAGGACTTTCTACTTTTACTGGAGTCATTTTTTATTTAGGTACATCTACTTTTACTTGAGTATAACTTTTGAGTACTTTTACCACCCCTGTTTCTGTGTCAAAAATACAGTCAGGTCCTGAAGAGCTTTTGGCTTTTGCTTTTGCCCCCACCCCAGCTTGTGCTGAAGTGTCTGTGTTTGGTTTGGAGAAGTCTTCTCTTGACTGCAGACTTTGACGGAGACATGTCTGCCTCCTCGAGAGTGTTCTTCTCTTGGCTGGATGTTGTGAGAGGGTTTTTCTTTCCTCCGATCATCAGCACTGTTGTCCACCCTGTATGTCCAGGTGTTTTTATGTTCTGAGCTCACCAGTGTAGAACGTGTGTTATGTTCCTCTGTTTTGTTACTGACACCTAACAGTGATGTGCGGGTCAATGTATTAATATCCCGCACCCGACCGTTGACCATTAGTTGACCGTTTTCAATGAACCCGCCCGCAACTCAGACCACAAAAAAATAAAAATAAAATATTGTACCCGACCCGCTTTCTGACCCGCATTTTTAAAAAGCAGTAAATGCTCATCGTAGCGTCATTTGGCCATAGGAACGTAGGCAAAACTATAGGCCAAAAAAAAACAACTTAATATATTATAATTTTGTCAAGAATTATAGAAATCGTCAGGAAGCTCATAATTTGAACTAAAATAGTCTCGTCTGGCTATGTCTATTTGTATGTTTCTGCAAGGTCAGCAGACACTGAGGCTCGGGTTTGTTCCAGTCCGAGCTCGTGAGAGAGAGCGCATTTCTGAATATCCCGATCCGCTCGCTCATTCCGTGGGGTCTCGCTCAATCCAGAACGGCCCACTGGTTCAAAAATATGCAAGGAGTCATTTAATTGTTTAGTAATAAACCGGTGTTTTCTGTGTCACTGCAAAGATGAAGTTGACAATGCAGACTCGCATTGGTCTCACTATTTTGGTTTGAATACTTTCGTTTAAAAGAAGACATTTCAAGCTGTCTGTAATATATAGCCTATATTTCTCAAATCTGAGTTTAATTCACATGCAATGCAAGTGATCGTGCGGCGCCTTATTACATTGTCTGCTAGGCTATATTTGCTTCTTATTTATTAAATATGGACAACTTATTGATAAAACATTGATCAATATTGAGATACAATTCATACAAAACAAAAATCTTTTAAAAAGAGTTTTCTATAAAACAAAATTTTATCATGTTTTACCAAAAACAGCGCCGTTGCTCCCCACGCAGTCTACTTTGCCGCCTCCATCTCTATGTGCAAGCTTTTACATGCTTATTTGATGTAGAAATATCGAAGGAATAGCCCACATCTATCCATAAAACAGCTTTTGAGTCAACTGTACAGATTTTTGTGGTCCCTTGAAGGGGGGGGGGGTGCTTTAAATCCTTAAAGGTTTGGAGAGTTACGAGCTCTTGGTGTATGAAGAAGATCTGTAAAGTTGCAAAGACTAAAGTCTCAAACCCAAAGAGAAAGATAAGTCCGTACCCCTAAAACACCTCGTTTAGACACGCCCCCACATCTCTACATCACTGTGTGGAAATATTTGTGTAATGCTGCCCAAATGTTCACGCAAAGAAAGAAGGTGTATCTTTTATTCTTGCTGTACTATTGTTGCTGCCGGAGACATGTTGTGGAGATTCTGTGTGTTTCATTGTGAAAGCAAACTACTTTGTTTGGCCTTCCAAAAGAGGATGATATCTGCTTCGTCATGCCTCGAGCTGATCCGTGCTGGTCACTTTCACCCTGGATGAAGCAGAGTCCATCCCAAGGTCATCATGCTGGCCTCCACTCACTCGAGTCTGCCTTGTGTGATGCTGTGTTTCACTGTGAAAGTGAATCTACTTTGTCTGGCCTTCCTAAGGGAAGTCGTGGCCTAGTGGTTAGAGAGTTTAGCTCCTAACCCTAAGCTGGTGGGTTTGAATCTTGGGTGTGTGTTCACTCCTGTGTGTGTGCACTTTGGATGGGTTAAATGCAGAGCATGAAATCTGAGTATGGGTTACCATACTTGGCTGTATGTCACGTCACTTTCACTTTCAAAAGAGGACACAACTAGAAATCAGTGGATAAATTCAACCCAAATATTCAGATGTGTGCATTTAATTTTACGCAGCACTGTTTCCTGATCTGCTGGCTGTTAGGACTCATAGACTGTAAGTGTGTTTTATATATATATATATATATATATATATATATATATATATAAAATATAATATAAATTATTAAATTCAAATACGAGTTTTGGGCAGTGTAGAGTAACGCTTGCTGTTTATCGTTTCTCCGATGACAAATGCAGACACATCACAACGTGTAAAAACAGTATAAGGCATTGTAATCAGTAATTATGTCCTCACTGGATGCAACAAATGCCTAATTTGTAATGGGTTTTGTTGGTTTTCTCTCGTCGTGCTGGGAGACGCCATCACAGTATGTTCAGGGGCGTAACACTTCCATCACACGCTTGTGGTATTCAGCCAATCACAATGCACAGAATATCTGGCCAATCAGAGGACACTTTGCTTTTCAGAACGATGAGCTTTGTAAAAATCTACACGTTTCAGAAAGGCAGGGCATAGAGGAGAAACAATAATGTATAGTATGTGGAAAATAAGTTTTTTTTTGTTTTGTTTTTTACCATAAACCACATAAACACATTGCATTACCCCAAATACACAAAATAATGTTCTTTTTAGCAACATTATACGACCACTTTAACCTTTCCTTCAGTTGTGATGAGAATACCTTCAAATTAAAGTTTGGAGTGTGCACTTTAAAGACATATTCATTTTGTAAGTGTAATTGAATATGTTTAGGTCAGGAGCTAAAATAATAAAAATTGTGCCTCTGTCCAAATATATATATGGACCTGACTGTATTGTTCATTAAGCTGATACACTCGTTACAGAATATATTTAGCATTATTTTATATACAAATTATCTAACTGTATTATTTATTTATTTATTTATTTAAAATGTACATTTAATTTATTATTTATTTATTTTTTGCCAAATGGTCAGTTACTTCACTTATGCTTGAGTAGAGCGTATTTCTGTATCTGCATATGTCTGACTATGTCTCCTCTCAAAATCCAGTCTGAGAAGCCAAAATGCTTTCTCTTGCGGAAGAATGGAGGTCACCCTGTGCTCATCTCGTCAGAGTCTGTGAGCACATCAGAAGAGCACAAGCTTCAGTTCCTCTTCTGTCGGTTAGTCTTCTCAGTGCCACTGAGGTGAGAAGCCAGGGGAAGAGCCGTGTCTTCTGCTGTCTTTTGTAATCTCTGTCTTTCTTATCTGACTGTCTATAATAAGCTTGTAGTGATTTAATGCTGATAGCATCTCCAGTGGAGCTGAACGCAGTTGTCAGATAGTGCCAGCGCAGGTAGAGAAGCTCAGATTCTACAGCCCTGCTCAGTATTTACATATGCCATCGCATCGCAATGCTGCACAGCATGTTCAGTATGCACACATTCCCTCC
This sequence comes from Carassius gibelio, assembly GCF_023724105.1. Classification (NCBI taxonomy): domain Eukaryota; kingdom Metazoa; phylum Chordata; class Actinopteri; order Cypriniformes; family Cyprinidae; genus Carassius; species Carassius gibelio. Next base: position 21,810,229 of record NC_068410.1, on the reverse strand, counting down.
AAACAATGAAAACAAAAACAGAAGCAGAGTTACTGTGAGTGGTGCTGGGCTTGTTTCAAGGATTTAAATGCAGGGCCATGAACAGGACGTAATGCCATCTACAGAGATAACAGAAAAACATCTGCAAATTCAAACATCCAAAAAACACTGCATTAGAAGACAAGGAGATATAAAGCAGACTCTTCTGAAGGTGTGGACTTATCACTTTTGCAGTTCAGTTTGGTGTAACAAATGAATTATTGCATGTACGGCTTTAACATGATCTTATGCTGTATGTACATAAAATGTTGTTCTACCACACCTATTTACAGTACCTTTGCACAGACACTGAAACATACAATATTGTCATAATGACGATCTTAAATGTAAATTATCACATATGAACGACTTTACAGACATGAAGAAATGTATGAATCCTTACATATAAATATTGAAAACATGGCATTATTATTTTGATTCTATTGTAAAAATAATAATAATAATAATAATAATAATAATAATAATGTCTATCACTGTGTTCAGGATCATTAGAAAATCACAGGTGTGAGTCTGATCAGGGCTGGTGTTAAAATCTAAAGTGCATTGGCCCTCCAGGGCAATATTTGAGGAACCCTGGGTTAAGGGATATAAAATATAAAATGGTGAAAGTACAATGATCGAAGTATTTCTATGACATAAATGATTCATAAATGTTACATTACTTTAGCAGTAAATAATGTTTCCATTTTAGTTGCTGCCATACATATTGTCTGTTTCAGCATCTATCAGAACATGCAGAGATGTATGTTTTATACCTGTCAATGTTACATACTAATACCTAATAGACCAGGCTGGAATAAACTACATACATATTTTCTCAAATTTTGCTTCTATAGCACCTTTCACAAACCCAAGGTCACTGCACAGCGCAGACTGGAATCTATAAAAAACATCATAACAAACAAGTATGAAAGAAGGAAAATAATGGATACAGCAAAAAGAGGCAGAGGGCAGAAATATGTCAATAACCCTGAGCAAACAACTAGGATTTCAATATTGGAAGAGATGACATTTTGCAGAGAGAGTTCCACCGAAAGCCCTGCCACTCACAGAAGACAATATGAACTTGGAAAACATAAATAAATTGGATCCATAGGACCTAAGAAGCAGAGCAGGAGCATCGGGGTGAATCAAATCGGCCAAATACTGTGGCTCAAAACCATGCAGGGCTTTAAAACTGGTGAATATAATTTTAAACTGCATGTGAGGAGCCACAGGCAGCCAGTGTGGTTTCTGGAGGACGAGAGAGATGTGTGTGCTTGGACACGGGCAGAATGTGCCCTCTGAAGCAATTTAGAAAGAAGAACATTTTCAGTAATCCATACATGAAGAGATGAAGGCATGAAGGACAGATTCACCATTGGTCCCATGACATGAAGATAAGTGGAGAGCTTTAACAGGGCACCAAAAATGTCATAGCATATATAAGACATAAGAGTAATGTCAAACAAGGCAGTCGAAGTCTGTACTTAATCAAACTTAAGTTATTTTTTAAGTTCAGTTTGTCCAGGCTTGAATGTCATCTCCATTTTAATATCAATAAATGGGGGAATAAATTTGACCTGGCCTTGTGTTGTTGTTTTTGGCCTAGAAAAGGCATATACAGTAGATTACAAAAAAGAAGTGGCTCTAAAACAGAGCCTTGGGGAACTCCACAAGACTGGAGGTGATTGTTAATCCTCAAAAGACACAACAGAGAAGCACGTCTTCATCAAAAGATGCACTGAGTTTTAGGTTGGCCATGATACTACTGTTTCTAGAGTCAGAAAACTTGAGGAGATCACTGATTAACCCTAAGAGAGCTATCTCAGTGCTATGAAGAGCAAACAAAAAACTAGAGTATAAAAATAGCATGTAATGAAATATAAATAATGTAAATCCATAAAAAGCAGCACTTCAAACATATTGTAATGTTTCCAGATTTAGTGGTATGATTAATGGCAGTGGCAAAAGTCCTGTATGGAAAAGTGCATCAAACACCATGTGAGAAAGGCTCTGCAAAAATTGGGCTCACCATCATAACTCTGAGGAACGGGTAGGCACGGCTCAGGTTGGTTACTCGGCTACGGTGGTATGGGGGGAACCGGTGGTGTTAGCGGCTCAGTGGGATTACTCAGGAGTTCGAACTTCTATGAGAGCTTTGACATCTGCGTCACGAGAGCTTGCACAGCACCATGGTGGTGATACTCTCCTGCTGCTGATCCATACAAGCAACACTGTGGTTGATGAACTCAGTGAGTGAAGCTGAACCTGCTGCATCCATCATGATGGTCAGATCATTCTATTACGTGAGAGATACGCGGATGCAAGTTGCAAGTAAAATAACTCTTTTTTTGAGAGAACATTACAAGTCTTCCTGTTGCAGCCAGCAGGAGAGTGGTGAAGCAGGGACTTCGATGGGCAAACCAGATGATATGGGTGACGACAGAGTGAAGAATTGCCCGGAGTGTTGAGTGATGAATCAGGTGTAGAATCCACAACAGGATAGGAACAGGAACAGCCTGACACGATGAACTCAGTGCAACCGAAGGAACACACGAGGAGAACTTAATCAGGAAACAACACGGGGAAACTCCAACAATGAAATGACAAAAATTAGATGAAAGACATGGCATTAAATAGGCTGGAGAAATGACTAATGATCAGCGGTAACCCCCACATCAAACAATCAGCATAACAAGACACCCACAAACACACAAGACTAGGATGAGACAGCGGCTCATCAACCGTGACAGTCTGCTCTGCTGTGGTGGTCACCTGCTCCACCTTGGTGGCTTCCCGCTCTACTACATTGGTCACCAGTTCCTTCGGCTACACCCAGGGTCCACCTCAGTCTCCAGACCCTCTTCCACCTCACAACCCTGGATCTCCATCCCTTCCCGAATCGACTTCCCTTATGGACTTGAACTTCTTATTCCTGATTCTCTTGTGTATTTAATACAGTTTTAGGTCTGAAATATCTGTGTATGTGCTTATTTCAATTAAACTGTACTTGAATGTGGATTCTTGCTTTGTCTCACCTGCTCACATGACAAATGCAGCTTGTTAGGTTTTTAACATTTTAAAATGCAAAAACATCTCTATACACCGTGTGAAATGTCTATTAACCTAATGGTCTGTGTCAATACTTTTGCTACTCAGAAAAGTTCACATTTTGTCATAAAACTCCTACAAATATAAAAAAAAAATATGGGTGTGAGAGCCACTAAAATAAAATAGGTCACACTTTATATTAGGTAGAGTTAACTACTGTGCTTGCATCAAAAGTCAAGTCAACTCACCTTTATTTATATAGCACAAAAAAGATTGTGTCAAAGCAACTGAACAACATTAATTAGGAAGACAGTGTGTCAATAATGCAGAATGACAGTTCATTCAGTGATGTCATCATCTCAGTTTAGTTTAAATAGTGTCTGTGCAATTATTTGCAATCAAGTCAATGATATCGCTGTAGATGAAGTGACCCCAACTAAGCAAGCCAGAGGCGACAGCGGCAAGGAACCGAAACTCCATCGGTGACAGAATGGAGAAAAAAACCTTGGGAGAAACCAGGCTCAGTTGGGGTCAGTTCTCCTCTGACCAGATGAAACCAGTAGTTCAATTCCAGGCTGCAGCAAAGTCAGATTGTGCAGAAGAATCATCTGTTTCCTGTGGTCTTGTCCTGGTGCTCCTCTGAGACAAGGTCTTTACAGGGGATCTGTATCTGGGGCTCTAGTTGTCCTGGTCTCCGCTGTCTTTCAGGGATGTAGAGGTCCTTTCTAGGTGCTGATCCACCATCTGGTCTGGATACGTACTGGATCCGGGCGACTGCAGTGACCCTCTGATCTTGATACAGACTGGATCTGGTGGCCACGCTGACCTCGGAATAAGAGAGAAACAGACTAATATTAGCGTAGATGCCATTCTTCTAATGATGTATCAACTAAATACATCGGGTGTTTTGGGAAGTCAAAAAAAAAAAAAAAACTATGATGTACTTATTGTGGTCATATTGTATTGCAAAACACTTTTGCTGCTATTGAGATGAGATAGTTAATGACAGGTTCGGTGGTATGGGTGGACTTAAGGGTGGGTTAAGGTGTAAGGGATGGGTCAACAATGTAAAAATTAGTGGTGGGCCGTTATTGGCGTTAACGTGCTGCATTAACGCAAGACTCTTATCGGGCGATAAAAAAATTATCACCGTTAATCAATTCTCAAAGTTGGGTTGAGATCTGGTTCTATACTAGGCAAGCTATGATGACTTTCACCTTGATATTTTATATAACCGACTGACTGAGGCCAGCCTAAAAAGATGCTCAGGACAGTTGACGGACCACTGCTGCGCATCGTCACGAAAGCTTATCTTTTTCACATGTTTTTAAGTCTTACCGCTTGTCGTTTTAAACATTAAAGCATCCAAACACAAGACGCAGAAAAGCTGAACAGAGTAGCGCGTGCCGTGTTAGGTGCGGAGAGAGAGACTAAAAATAAGCGTTTTCAAGTGTTTTAATCAAAACACTTGAACATCGAATTTGCTTATTTTGCTCTAGTGCCGACAAATACATACAAAATATGTCAAAATATCCACCTTGGAAATTATGCTCGAAAAAACTGTCCGTTATTTCTTAAGTGAAAAATGGGATGTGTAAAGTGACCGCTCCTAATTTAGCTACTGGCTGCTGTAATGTTAATCCAAGAAAATGAAGATGAAAATCACTCACTGCTCTTGACCGAATTACTTTGTAGTTTTAACAGTCAAACCAAAAATTATTCAGACACAAGATATAATTTTTGATATATATAGCAAAACTGCAATAATGTGAGAAATGTTGAAGGTGTCTGAATAAATGTAGGTTTGATTGTATATTTCATTTTTACATTGAAGACTATCCAGTGCTTTTTTACATGTAATTATTCAGTTTCTGTACCTTGACACCTACAAACTTGAAAAAAACTTAAACATTGTGTAAATAGCACAAATAAATAAAAATAAATGAACATACAAATTAAACAATTTCAAACAGGGCCCACTGGTACAACCTTCAGAATTCGAGTGAGCCATTTTAATCTAGATTAATTTCAAGATCACAGTGAGATTAATCTAGATTAAAAAAATTAATCTATGCCCACCTCTAGTAAAAATATAAGTACAATGTTAAAAAATGTATGTAAACATTAAGTGCATTGTACCAAACTATACATTCAAATGTAAGTACACAGTAGTAAAGGCCACCTAATATAAAGTTGGACCCAACGATATAACAAAAAGCCATAAACTGGATGAAAATAATTACTTTAATTTCTGGGAATGCAACTTTATTTGTGTTTATACATACTGGTATTGATTATATTATAAGTATCAAATGTGGACATTATAAGTTCCCCATGAAGAAATCAGATTTTAAATCATACAAAATGAAGTGTTTTGAGAATTTAAATAATGCTTGTAGTTATCTGTGAGGGGTAGGTTTAGGTTTAGGGTTAAGGTAAGGGTATAGAATATAAATAATTGTACAGTAGAAAAATATCAAACATCAAAGTATCAAACATAATGATACAAATACCAGAGTGTGTTTGTGTTTGCTAAGTGTTTATTCTATGAAAATGTAGTGAATTAAGTATGTTTATACAAATTTAAATACTCAAGAAAGTACAAATTTGCCCAAATATATACACAATACTATAGCAATGTAATTGTACAGTATGTCACTGTTTTACAACTCTGTTAAAAGGCGGCTGTCATAAAATGATTAAAGCAAGTGGTGCAGCCATTATGTTTGCATAACTTCACAGATGCATCTCAGCCTCTAGATCTCTGGATTCATCCTCACATAAGCACATTTGAGAGGATATGATGGGGCGTTTATCATCAATATTTAGATTGTACACTATATGAATGGCTTGGCTGTCCTCAGCATTGCACATTTTGCATGTCTCTTTATCTGACACCCGTTTGAGTCTCTACTAATGATCCGATGAGTTAAGTCAGGTTTGCTGGATAAGGGAAACAAACACCACATGCAGTGCTGGGTTTGGAAACCACTGCAGAAAAGGTTGGAAAGTGTAAAGAATGTGCCTAAAATAGTCACAGCCACAGAAGCTCAGAGTGGATACTGGAGGAGTGTGTGAGATCATGTGACTTTAAATAATATCTTTTTTAAATCTAGTGAGGCAATACCAATCAAAAGCATTGATGTGCATCCACTCTGAGTTATCATGCAAACGTGGCTGGGCAGTGGATGTGCTATTCTTGTCTCTGTCTCGGCTGTGTTTGCTGGTAGGGTCAGTGAGTGCAGTGGGCAGAGGTTCCTGTGACGTCTTTTCTCTCGTGCCCATAGTGACTGCTGCGAAAAACACTGGGGAGCCACTGAATGCTGCAGGCCGTCAGACTCAACCATATCAGCAGAGACTCAGAACTCCTGTCTCATCCTGGAGGGAGAAACAGAGATAGAGAGAGAGAGAGAGAGAGAGAGAGAGAGGGAGAGAGAGAGAGAGAGAGAGAGAGAGAGAGAGAGGGGGGGGCTGTGTCTCAAACTCCACTGTTCTGACTTCCTGTCTACATGAGCAACTGACTACATAAACAGTCCTAATCAAAAATGCAATCTTACATGATGACTTGTTAAATTAGTACTCATCTTTCGGTTTGATCTACATACAAACACTATTTGTGCATTTAAAACTGGAATGTGTAACTGCATTCTTTTGAGCACATGCACCACAATTTCATGTTGCATGCTAAAAAGAAGAGTGGAAAGCAATTTAGACAGATATTTCTGCATTTCCACTCAAAGTGAACATCAATGTGCTCGGCTTGACCAAGGTGACCTTGTCGAGCGCTCTGCTTTTCACTCAAAAACTGTTTTAAGTGCTTCTGCAGACAGAAGATTAAAGTTGTGATGGAAGGCAAGTCGCGACAGAAATGTGATTCTGTATGGTGACGTACATGTGTTTGAGAGGATTTTCAAAAAAGAAAAAGGAAAAAATATAGGGTTTATAGGGTGTGGACTTGGTTCGATCCATCGGTTGGTGATTTGACAGAGAGCAGGTCTGAATGCAAGCTGGAGGATGAATTTGAGAAAGTTTAAGCAGAGTAAATGACTGGAGAAGTCCAGCATACATTACCAGAGAAAAGACTGGGAGCTCTAGTTTTAATTAAATGACAAACTCAAAGAACAAAAAAAAGAAATGCATGGATAAATTATTCATGACAAGATGCATTTCGAAAATAGATTAGTGAATTTCCATTCATGCTGATTTTAAGATCCAATTTCAAAGCATATTTAATGTTGATGTTTTTGAATATTATTTGATTGCATAAATTGCATATTAACTATGAATGCATTGTTTTAGTAGGGTCTACACAGGTCCAGTAGAGGCTGATGAGGCATGATTTTAATGAACTGCAGGAATGATATGTAATATCACAGTATATGCTTAATATTGGCACAGACATCAATCAGAGAGCATGCTGATATTTAATACTACATTACACTCCACTCTGTATGCAACAGCTCTATAAACAGGTCATTAACATAGAATAATGTACATTTCATCCAAAAATGTTGAGTTTCTGTAAATAAAAAGTAGCTGAAGCATAACGCATTGCATCTCATCAGAAAACAGACTGAGAACTGGTCTGGAAGTATAATAATACTGAAACAGTATTTTCTTGTAAAGCATATTCCAGTAATCTTTGAGAATCATTTGTACAGTGTATGAGCAGATGAGATGACCTTTCAATTGTGAAGCCACGGCTCTGTGTGTCCAGTAGAAGAGCACGAACCCTCCTCTCATTGGCCATGGCCTGACAAAAGAATAATGACCAAATAATGAACCATATAGGACACATGACTACCTTAGAGGGGAGCATTTCGGGGCGTTAGGCAAATGCAACATTTTTGGTAAATATAAGCCAGTGGCAGCATGTTTGGCTATTATAGGCATTGACAAAATAAGGGGATAATTGTTTGGATAATGTTAACTATTTATTAGTGTGCAGTGTTTTGGGGTTAGATTATGTTTGCTGGTCAAACGCGCGACAGCATGTTGTAGCGCTCGCTCTCTCCCTCGCTCCCTCGCCTCACCCAGCTGACTCGAGCGCGTCACACATGCTGTCTAGCTAGGCAGCTCAGTAGGTGTTGAGACAGCTCCTCAGAGGGAGGGTTTCTGTTATCTGGTCTGGCCGCCGGAGAGCCGCCGGGGTGTTCTGGAGCAGCGGAGATCCGCCATGACTTGCGCCACGGACGCTCTCCGCGCACGGACCGGAGCTTTCTCCTCGAGCCGCGCAAACATGTCCTGAGAGCACGAGCCAACACCGGCACACAAGATGACCGTAAGTCCTGTTAGTCCATGGGCTGATCTCAGCTCAGCTGGTTTCAGTCAGTTATGAGGCAGCGAGGACGGATTTAGAAACATGACATCATTCGGGACTGACTGAGGGACTCGCGTGCGTTCATTTAAACTCGCGCTTCTGTAACACCGACCAGAGGTCTGAAGAGCAGTGCGTGTGCTATTTCTGATATTACTGTAATGTGTAACGTGCATGGGAGCATATCGGGTGTGTGAGATCGAATGAAGTCAATGCACTGTCCTTATGGAGACAGCATGCATCATTAGACAACTGTAAAATGGGATGAAATTTGTACCGCTTTCCCAGATTCTCTCTCTCTCTGTGTGTGTGTGTGTGTGTGTGTGTGTCAGAGCTGTTCTTACGCATTTATGTTCGTGTTTAATCACATTTAGCGATCACTTATGTAAATAAGGGAATAAAGCCTAATGAACTGCACTGGTGTTGAGAGCCGGTGTCTCTTGAGATTAAAGCTGTGATCTCATCTCGACAAATCACGCGAGGACTCCTGATGTGTCTTAAGTGTGGATGTAAGAGCCTTGTAGAGCCTTCCTTTCATAAAGAGCCTGCAGATGATCATAAAGCTTCATAATGTGCAGGCTTTGACAGACAGATGATGTGTTTGAGCTGGAAGTGTTCAGTCATGGTCACTTACTGTGTTTACTGTCTTCAGCAGCGACACGATCAGCCAAAGAACCCGTGCAACACCATATTACATACTACAAGTCATATAATGCGCATATATATATATATATATATATATATATATATATATATATATATATATATATATATATATATATATATATATACATATTGCATTTAGGCGATGTGTTATTAAATATTCATAAATCATGATTTAATGAAGTTTTTCATCAGATTTGAAACAAATATAAACAATGAAGCGAATAATGTGAATGCAGTCATTTCAAAGGATTCATTCATTCATATAGCTACACAGAGTCAATGTATTTGCTGGTTATACACTTTTCATTGTTCACATTGTGCTCAGTTCTTTCTACTGCCGATGCCTCATAATAAATCATAATTATAAATGTTTTATTATTTGTAATAATGAGTCTGTTCTCCAGCAGGGAGTCTGAGGACAGAAACTGTGATGTATTTTTTATTATTACTGTTAATGTGGTGACATTGCACAATATGTGTAGGCCTCTTCTGACATCTGTCCCTGCTGTGACGTGATCTGACGGACTGAGGAAAGACTGGTTTTCTGTTCAGAAGTTAGTGAGCTTGCTGTGAAAAGCGCTAGCTGTGACTGTACTGTGTTCCCAGATGTTTTACCGTAGTATGCTGCAGCACACTGCTGATCTGAAGGATTGCTAGGCACTGCAAGGCAAAGCCACACATCCTGTTCAGGTGAAAGAGCAGAGGAAGTGTGTGTTACTGTGCCAGGAGTTCAGGAAGGAAGTCCCGTGTGACTGAGCTGTGTGTGTGTGTGTGTGTGTGTTTGATAGGAGAGTAAAAGCACTTGATCTGATTATCTGCATGACTGTTTTACCCACAGTGCATTTAAAGCATCAGTAAACATGGCAGTAAAATGTGCCAGTGGTCACTGCAAGAGCTACTGTATGCTCTCTGTAATAATATAATAGCGCCCTCTAGCTGTAGAAGTGAATGGGATTCTGCTCGTGTCCTCAGATAGCCCTGTTCTGCTCAAATCCTGTGAACCAAGACAAATATAGGGCATTGTGCTCATATATGATATATAATTCATTATTTAACAGTAATTTAACTCTGCATCTTTATGAGATGATCTGATGCAAGCGTCTCACACATGAATTAGGGATGCACCAAAATGAAAATTCTTGGCTGAAGACAAACAAAATGAAATGTATTTTGCCAATTTTTTCACCATTGTATAAATTAAAATAACTAAAATGTGCTTTTTACTGTTTTGTAATGCTTTTAAATAATAATAATCATAATAATAATCATAATCATAATAAATCTATAAATATTTTTTTATTTACATTCTGATTGAATGAAGATGCATTTATATGGCGCTTTATATAGCACTTCTTACTACATTTTTAGATGTTTTTTTTTTTTTGCACGTATTTTCCTCTGTATAAATAAATTTAAAACTTATTTTAAAAGCATTTATTATTACAGATTCCAATTTCAACACATGTGTAAATGTTATAATACATTTATTAAATTAGCTGTTGTAGAGTAATTATTATTATCTTCATTATTGTCTATTATTTCAGAGAACAACAGTAAAATTACTAGCGGTCAACCGATATTGATTTTTGTCATCCAATGTCGATATCTTGGGAAGCAGGGGCTGATATATATATATATATATATATATATAGTGTTATTTAATACATTTGAAATAATTTGAGAATGGATAAAAATGTTTTTTTTAAATAAACATATACTTTAGATGACTTTTTTTTTTTTTAATAAATAAATGTTTCATAAAATATGATTAAAAAGGAAGTAAACCCTGTAAGCAACAGGGCACTCAGTATTCTGGGAGGTTTGTGTGCATTGGGAATCATATTTTTCAAATAAAGCCAGGATAACCCTCATTTTACACACAGCACACATATGACAGTGGACAAATACATTAGGTGCAGCATAATTTGAAATCAGGAGTTTCTAGTTTAAAGCATTCGATTCACACGGACTGACCATCACACAGAGAACACGTGATCATGAAGGATACACACTTCACAAGATCTCACAGCTGGATTACACTGAGTTTACAAGGTCTGGGAAATTAAATGTTCATTAGTTATTCAAAGATTTGTTTAAATTATATAAATGCGTATTTGAATAATGCTGATGGCAAACAAGAAAGTATTATAATGTTTTACTTTCTATTACTAATAATATAAAAGCGTTCTGTATACATTGATTTCTTTGTTTAACCATTCTATCTGAATATTAGACAGACTTCTAACCGTATTAGATGAACTGTTAACAACGACAGTAAACGAGAGAGAGAGTGTGAGCACTGTGTGTGTTCAGACGCTGCTGCTCTCAGCGCCGTCAAAATAAAAGTCCCACCGCGAACACATCGGCCAAGCAGAAAAATGTCAAGGCTGATGCCGATATTTGAAAAATGACAAATATCGGCCGATATATCGGCCTCGGGCGATATATTGGTCGACCATTAAAAATTATTTTAAAATAAATCAAAACATTTACAAAATTAAATAAAATTAAATGTGAAACTAAAATTCACACAACAAATGTCATGTTGGCAAATGTGTGTGTGTGTGTGTGTGTGTGTGTGTGTGTGTTTGAGTGAGTGATGGAATTTGGGATGATCTCACCAATGCTGATGGTATCTATCATGGTCTAACACCCAAATGTTTAGGAAATAAATGAATGAAGAACACAGAAGACTGAGGAACAGTGAGCTCATTCTGCTGGGTAGTGAATATGGTGATCAAAGCAGTAATTGATTTCTAGAACAAATGGAATAGGTTATAACAGATGCATTACTGACCCACAGCATTCGATCATTCTTCATCATAATTTAACCCTCATGTTGTGTTCTGCTCATTCTGTTTCTTTTTCCTAGTTAGTGTTATCACGTTGGACTAAATCTGACGTTCCTCAAAAGAGTAGAACAACTTCTTCAAATATGTCCAGCATGTGCCAGAATGATCAAAATAATGCCTTTTTCAATCAAAAACTGAGGTGCATGAGATCAATGAAACAATACGTTCCAAAAAGAAATACAAAACCTGTGATAACTGAAACCAAGCTAGTTGACAAAAACAGAGAATGTATTATTTATTAAGAATATTGATAATCAGTGCTGGGGGTAAACTCATTACAGGTAACGTGATTTCCATTATCAGATGGCTTTTTCAAATAACGAATAAAGTAACACATCACTGTTTCATTTAGAAGGAAATATCGGAGTTACTTTTTCAAACACGTTACACCAGTTCCATTGTTTCTCATGTGTTGAGTGACAGCTCTGGTGTTGCCATGGAGACAGAGATCAGGAGTTGTGTGTGAACGTGATCTCGCTGTAGATCTAGACTCAATATGAACATGTGTTCACTCAAAAACACACTCAGTGTTCCTCACAATCAACAAAAACAGTCAATAATTAAATATGTTAATAACTGAATTTACATTTCCTTCAACCTGAGGCTTATTCATTTCACTTTTGGTGTGAAAGGACTTTTACATTTGACAAAAATATATATATATTTTATATTAAAAACATAACCAACTCAGATGAGAAAAAGTAATGCAAAGTAACATAACACATTACTTGCCATAAAAAGTAACTAAGTAATGCAATGAGTTATTTTTTTAGGGCATAACTCAATATCATTATGCATTACTTTTAAAAGTATCTTCCCCCAACACTGCTGATGATACAGCATAACCAGAGATTCACCAGCTACAGGCTGCTCAATACTGATCAGGAACATGAAGGCCTTTCAGAACACCTTAATGCTTACAGTTGTTCAACTGCTTACACACATTACACACAACTGCTTACACACACAAACTGTACACACAAGTGCAAGAATCACACACACAAAACACAGAATGCCTCGCATCTCTTTCAAGATGAAGCACTGCATTCAACATCACAGACTCACCTCAAAAGCAAACACTTGCAAACACCTTTGCCATAATATTAATTCCTTATTTTTTTTCTTTGTGTGTGTTACATTCTGAAATTGAAAACAGAGTGATTGTGCTGTTTGAGTGTCAGCTTTCAGAAACTGGTCAGAAAAGGTCAGTAGTTGTATGTTTTCTGCAGGATCTGTCTCTAAAGCGTTGTGTGTGTGTTTGTGTGTGTGTGTGTGTGTGTGTCTCAGGATTACCGGGAGGATGGCATGGATCTGGGCAGTGATTCCTCCAGTCGCTCCAGCTCCGAGTCCAACTCCAACAAGGTGACGCCCTGCTCCGAGTACAAGTCCTCTCCCAGTCTGGAGCTGGCTGGTCTGGAGGACTACGAGGAGGACGAGGACTTCCAGCAGTACAGTAAGAGAGCGCTGCTGGACTGGGAGAGAGAGTACACAGACAACGGCTCGGGGAGCGTCAGAGCCTCCTCTGGACCCCGGCAGCCCAGCGAGAGCCAGACGTCCAGCAGACCCGGCCAGGACAGACAAGAATGTGTGGAGGAAAGCCAGCTTCCAGCCATGGACTGGGCGGCTCTGGAGAGACACCTGGCTGGACTACAGTTCAGAGAACAGCAGAACCACAACCAGGGCCTGATCCGCTCCAACTCCACCAGCGTGAGTCCTCTCCAGTCTCTGCATGCTCCATCACCATCCATCAGCTCGGCTCTGCTTCAGCCGGCTGACATGTGAAGTGTGGCAGGTTTTATGGATGCTTGAACACTTTCTAGTATGTCGTGTCTAATAGGCAGTGTTTAGAAAAACTCTTTATATTTACATCTTGTGTGTCTGCAGCACAGAAGCAGTCAGTGTCACAGACGTATATTTGTAGAAATAGGCAACAATACACTGGATGGGTGTGCACGCGCGTGCGTGTGTGTGTGTGTGTGTGTGCGCGAGTGTGTGTGTGTGTGTGTGTGTGCGCGAGTGTATGTGTGTGTGTGTGTGTGCGCGAGTGTATGTGTGTGTGTGTGCGCGAGTGTATGTGTGTGTGTGTGTGTGTGTGTGTGTGTGTCATATCAGGACACAACTCTGTATAATGACATGGGTATGACACAGGTATTACAAGGAGAGGGTGACTTATGAGCACATAACCCATGTCCCCATTTTTCAAAACACTTATAAATCATACAGAATGAGTTTTTTTGAGAAAGTAAAAATGCACAAAGTTTCCTGTGAGGGTTAGGGTTAGGTGTAGGGTTGGTGAAGGACCATAGAATATACAGTTTCTACAGAATAAAAACCATTACACCTATGGGATGAACACACTTTACACAAATACAAAAGTGTGAGTGTGTGTGTGTGTGTGTGGTTAGCAGGTGGCACTCCTGTATTCATGATCTGACCGTGCTGTTTCACACACAGCAGTGAAGGATCAGTGTTTCTCTGAGGTTGTGTGTAGTTCAGAGATGTGCAGATCATTCTGAGCATGAGTGTGTGTTTGTAAATTGTTGATGTGTGTGATAAAGCGATCATATTTCTGAAACCATGGAGGCATTTCTAGTCACTGAAATATTCAGTTATTTAATGATATGCAATTCTGAATATCACTATCATAGTGCTGTGATGAGTGTGATGAGTGTGTCAGTCACCGTCAGTGTATGCACAGGTGATGACGGAGAAGTGAAGCATTACTGCAGAATTCAGAAACATAAGAAACAGCTGATGGAAAATGAAAATGAGCCATCTGAGATCAGGATGAGTGTGTTTCTTCTCTCAGAAATGTGTCATTGCATCAGTGTCTCATCAGTGGATGCTCTGCAGTGAATGGGTGCCGTCAGAATGAGAGTCTGATAAAACATCACAATAATCCATGTGTGCTTGATCTGTGCAGATTTCTCTCCTGATTCAGACCAGAACACTTTTTCACTGGAGGAAGTGTTATTATGGAGTATGGACACAGATTTTTTCAGAAATCAATTTCAGCAGAACAGAAAAAAGCAGCTCTACAGAAGACAATAGAGTTATTGAGCTCAAACCAGTTCAGTGTGGTCTCAGTTCAGGTTTTACAACAGAACCCACTCAAAACTATCCCAAAACTAGTCCAATCATGTTTCCAGGGAGGTCCCCTGGTACAAATCACATTATGTGTGCTAAATATCATGTTATTGGGGACGCCTCCACCTGTGGACGTGAAAAACAACCCGCAGCAACAGTATTACAGTAGCCCTACACCGATGTGGCAGACTTGGCCACACTGGCTAGGTTTAAGTTCATAAGGAATGAAATATGTGTAGATTCCTCTGTTGGTCAGCAGTGTTCATCTGTTCACTCTCCAGACTGTCTTCAGTGTACAGCTAAACCTGCTTCATCATGAGACACACCGAGTGCTTCAGACACCCGCTGCACCTGAACACAGTTTAAACTTGAATCTGAGCACATGCCTGACACAAGCGCAAGATATTTGACATCAAATACATCAGAAAATACACCTCGCATCTTTTGTAATGCTTTTCCTTGTCTTGAAAAGTGTCTTAAAGATGTCTACAGAGGTTATCAGGATAGTAAACCGGTCAACTCATCACTAGTTCAGTCACTATTCCATGTCAGACTCTCAGGGAAACGTTCCTGAATAAAGACATATACACTGCTGGTGAAGTCATGTGACTGTGGTGGAGTGTGTGTATAGTGCTGTTTGCTTCTGATGATCGTATTAGGCTTCACTATTCAGAAAACAGGCATGTCCGCATGTGTGTGTGTGTGTGTGTGTGTGTGTGTGTGTGTGTCTCTCTCTCTGTGTGTGAGGAATGCAGCAGGAGACACCTGTCCATGTTCTTCAGTGTGTGTTGTTGTCTTCATATCTCTCTCTCTCTGTGTGTATCTCTCTCTCTGTGTGTGTGTGTCTCTGTGTGTGTGTGTGTGTGTGTGTGTGTGTGTGTATCTCTGTGTGTGTGTGTGTGTGTGTGTGTCTCTCTCTCTCTGTGTGTGAGGAATGCAGCAGGAGACACCTGTCCATGTTCTTCAGTGTGTGTTGTTGTCTTCATATCTCTCTCTCTCTCTGTGTGTGTGTGTGTGTGTCTCTCTCTGTGTGTGTGTGTGTCTCTGTGTGTGTGTGTGTGTGTGTGTGTGTGTGTGTGTGTGTGTGTATCTCTCTCTGCTGATGATCTCCAGGTGGTCTGCAGCAGGTCAGTGTGAGGTCAGTCATCAGCTGTGGTTCAGTGTGAGGAGAAACAGCTCTGATTCAGAGTAAAACACCTCTTTCAGAACACACACACACACACACAAACAGGAACCTGAGCCAGAGATCCTGATGGAGTCTGATGGTGAGCTCAGAGCGTCAAACGCCCCACTTCTGCTTTTATTACACCACACACACACCAGGGAAGCTCAGTCACACAGGGCCAGCAAAACCAGGAGAAGAAAAGACAATTTTACACTGCCATTTCACTGCTGAAATTAAATCATCTCTTTAGATTCGATTCGATTCAACTCTATTGTCATTACACTTGTAAGGCACAATATACAACAAATAAAGTTAGCATCTAACCAGAAGTGCAATAAGCAGTTAGTACAGGATATACAGTGTCTACAATATGTTATAGATGTATTATAAATCTACAGATAAGGCAAGGACATCATCTACAGATTTTGTCCATAGTACTGCCTTCTCTGTATATTTATTGTATTGTAAGTTATAAACATGGAATGCAGCCCTATTTTCTCATTTCCATACATCATTTTCAATAAACCTAGGGATCTTTTTATTTATTTCTAGATTGTTGTTATTTTCTTCTTGTTTCATTGTTCTATTGGAATGGTTTAATAACCTTTGAATCAGTCAGAAAGCATGGCATGTGTTTAACTAATATAGTTTTTGTTCTAAGCGTTACAATACTCTACAATAATAGGGACTTTTTTTAGATATTCTGGATTGTTGGTTGATGTATTTTCTTCTGAATTTAAGAGTTAATTCAGATTCATTTTTTTAAATTAAATAATTTTAACTAATTAAATAAAGGCATGAAACTTACAGTTCTATTAAACTTTTACCATGAAATCCAGGGAAAATCCAATTCATTTTTATATTAAAACATGGGGAAAATCAAATAAAAGAATCGTAATAATTCTGTTCTGATTACGTGAGTGTGTGTGTGACATGGGACTGCACCATTCTTCACACAGAACACACAGACTTCATAAGCTCATGTTAATGTCTGGATTCTGTGGTGTGAATCATACGGCCCTAGATCATGTTTTGGGGTTCATGGATGTTTGGAGAAACCCTACAGTGAGTCTCAGTCTCATGGTTGACCATTAGTCATTTATGATTTTTTATTTTTCCCGGTTGATGACATCTCTGGAGCTGCCCAGAGGGAGATTTTGATCTGCAGACAGATCCTGTTCCTGAACACAGCAGATCATACAGATCTATCAGGAGAGCAGATACTGAGATAAACTGATGTAGATATCACTCTATATCTCCAGTGATGAGATGAGATGATCCGCACATATAACACAGTGACTGAGAGCTGAGGAAACAAACGCTCCTCAGAAGATGTGAGATGTTCTGGAGGCTTGTGAAGATCATTCCTCCGCTGAGGAACAGTGAAAGTAAAGCTCCTCAGAAGATCCTGAGGATCAGATTTGAGACTCTAAAACATGATTGATGGAGAATCAAGTAAAGCTGAGTTGCTTCAGTCCAGGAAGAGTTCATCTGGAGATATTACTGACCTTATTCTGACCTTTACTTGATCACAATCAGGAGAGATCTGAGTCGAGCTGAAGCTGGACACTTGTACAGTTACACTAGAAGAGCTTCGACTGATAAAACACTCTGAGCTCTCGATCAGAGACAGAAGACACGAGGAGATCGATCCTAGACATGCTCATATCAGATACAGCAACTTTACAGGATTCTATATCACTTGCATCACCATTTCAGAACAAATCCTTCAGCACACTATGTATTAAAGAGATATTCTCATCGTTCCGAACCGGTTTGAGTTTCTGTCTTCTGTCAAACATCAAAGAAGATATTCTGCAGAATGCTGGTGTATTTAAACAGTTGCTGGTCTCTATTGACTTCACTGTATTATCCGTTTGCTACAAT
This sequence comes from Carassius gibelio, assembly GCF_023724105.1. Taxonomy (NCBI): domain Eukaryota; kingdom Metazoa; phylum Chordata; class Actinopteri; order Cypriniformes; family Cyprinidae; genus Carassius; species Carassius gibelio. Next base: position 21,792,183 of record NC_068410.1, on the reverse strand, counting down.
GGAAGCTGTTGGGTTACCAGCGTTCTTCTTCTACAGTTTGATCTCGAGTGTGTGTGTGTGTGTGTGTGTGTGTGTGTGTGTCAGGACATGTCCTTTCACAAACACACTCTGATCAGTGCAGGATCCGTCTCGTCCTCATGTCTCTGTGTGTGTGTGTGTGTGTGTGTGTGTGTGTGTGTGGACTGGATGGTGGAGTTGTGAATTGCAGGTTTGAGTCAGACTGAATTACAGGACACACACACAGAATGATGTAATTATGTGATTATGTAGGGTGTGTGACAGAGAAACACACACGTTTAAGTGTTGTGTGTGTGCTGGCCTGGGTCGGTATCTAAAAATAAAGTTTTTCCAGCATAAACTCAAGCTGGCCACGTCCACACTACAGTTGGAAAGACAGCAGTGATGACGACGTTTACTATAAACTCACATTAAATTATAATAAAAAATTATAATACTAGAACGACTAAAACTTGTAAACATGACAAAACACAAAATGATGAACATGAAAAAGGCAAATATTTAAACTGATTCAAAACATAATCAGAAAGCATGTGCAGTCAATACAGTTCATTTTACCAGTGTATTCATGTACTAACAGTTTAACAACATTGCCTTGGAACAGTTTTGATCTATTTAGAAATCCTGTGTTATCTATTTTAATATTTGACAATTCTGGGATTTATGGCTTAATAAATATGTATTATAAAAAAATAATGGTAATCAAATGAATGCACAAAACCTCTAACGTTTATTTCATCTTTTAAAATGTAATCAGATGAAAATGAACAATTATTTGTATGTGTTGACAAAAAAAAGTGCTAAACAGAGGTTCAAATTAAAAATGAACAAATATATATTTATGTCACAGTTTCTTCAAATTAAACTGAACTTTTATTTTGGCGAGTTGTGGTGATGATGATGAAGTGTGCCGCAGACGAGTGTCACACGTGGTTCAGTGTGTGTGTGTGTGTGTGTGTTACAGTACAGACACTGCATGCAGACGTCAGAAAGACAGTCATTCTCTACACACACACACACACACACACACACAGCCAGGTGTCTCTCTGCTGAAGAGGTTTTGACAGTTTCCTCATTATTTGCAGCTCTGTTGTTTCTGCCGTGCTGCTGTAAGTGTAGTTAAACTTTCATGACAGCGCTGTGGAAATGTCACACATCTAAAAGCGTCTCTTCCCTGCGGATCACAGAGAGAAAACACTACATATTCCCATCCGAGAGAGAAGCACTGCAGAAAACATGGCCATCAGGTTAGGAGTCTTCAATAGCACTAGAGCTCATAACAGAGTCAGATCACTGAACCCAGACACAGAGATGCTCAGAAACACTCCTGTCCTGGATGCATCCCGCACAAATTCACTTTCATTCACAAATAAATCTAGTGTAGAAACGTGTTTTGGTAACACTTTACTTAAAGCCTTTATGTATAATGCATTATAAAGTGTTATTAAAGAGTAGAATGCATTATAATTATTCATAATGTGCATTTTAATCAATTTTATCTAATTATAAATAATTATAATAGAATTAAAAATACATAGTGTAACAAGGAATTACAGTAGTAAGTATTAACTGAGGTTACAATTAATCATGAGATTGTGCAATGCATTATAATGTGCATAATTAGTGCATTTTAGTAAAGTGTAACCCTTTTTTATATATATTTATATATTTCCAACATAATCTAGCTATACATCATAAGCCTGTTCTGAAATCACTGATTATGTGAAATAAGCTGACGGTGATTCTGCTGCACACACACACACACACACACACACACACACACACACACACACACACAACACTCATGTTTACTTCAGATGTTCAGATACTCTTTCATACTGGCATCAGTGTTAAATGTGATGTTTTGATCAGTTAAAGGAAGAGTTCATCTCAAATTAAAACTCGCTGATGTGGATGAGTGTGTGTCTTCATCAGGTTTGTAGAAATGCAGCGTTGCATCAGTGTCTCATCAATGGATGCTCTGTAGTGAATGGGTGCCGTCAGAATGAGAGTCTGATAAAAACATCACAATAATCCACAGCACTCCAGTCCATCAGTGAACATCTGGAGAAGACAAAACCTGAAACACATCCAGCATTAAGATGATTTTAACTCAAACACATAGAGTCTATAATCATAATAACACTTCCTCCAGTGAAACAGTGTTCTGGTCTGAATCAGGAGAGAAATCTGCACAGATCAAGCAGCGTTTAAACAGATCTAAACTAATCTGTGAGAGACTTTTCACTGGAGGAAGTGTTATTATGGATAATGAAATCCTATTTTAGTTTAAAACATCTTAATGCTGGATTTGTTTCTCAAAAACACGCAGGTGAACTATTCCTTTAAATCACATTTGCTGCTTAGATCTATATTTAGACTGTAACTGTTCACAGCTCAAGACTGTGCCATTATGGTGCCTTTATATAATGCACACACACACACACACTCACAGTCTGGAGTTCTTCCAGATCCTGCACTGAATCACAGGATACACACACACACACACACACACAAACACTGTGCTGCTTCCTGCCTGAATCCCGATCACACAGCCAGCAGCACATAATCTAGAGAGAGGGGAGCTGATTATCCTCTGTCCTTTATGTCTCATGAAAGGGATTTGACAATCATCTAATAGCCAGAGAACGGTCAGCTGAGCTGGGCGCTAATGCACTGTTCAGACAGGAAACAGGATATGATGTCATCGCTGCTCCACCTTCCTGGCCAGTTTCCCTCTGAAACATTGCAGGTGACACGCAGACCCATGTGCCTCATCGTCTCTGGGAATCTGGGGTTTTCTTGTGCAGAGTTTCACTAGCTCAATGTTTCTGTAAATATCTTGAGATTAGAGATGTCACACCATTTATAAATTCTGAGATTACGTTCTCCGTACTGGTTGTCCATTTGTGTTACTGTTGTCATTGCTTCAGCTGTCGATTGACAGAAGTATCAGTACTAAACCCATAGATTAGATATAGTGATGGAGTATTATTGTGAGATTGAGGGTGTGTCTGATATGAAGGAGAGAGTTAATCTGGTTTATGTGAACTGAGGGACAGATGGCCCCGACAGATTAAACTCCCTCCTGTTATCCTGCGCCTCTCCAAGAGAAAGACTGGCATCAGATACTGTGACGCATCCTGTCCTGATTCATGAACTCATCTAGACACTACAGGATAGAAATATATGCAATATACATGATTTCAGTAGTATGGAGTATGAGCATTTAATGTTAAGGGGGAAGTCGTGCCCTGACGGTTAGAGAGTGGGACTCATAACCCTAAGGTTGTTGGTTCGAGTCTCATACCGGCAGGGATTGTGGGTGGGGGGAGTGAATTTACAGTGCTCTCTCCACCTTCAATACCACGACTGAGGTGCCTTGAGAAAGTCACTGAACCCCCAACTGCTCCCCGGCGACACAGCAAAAAAAAAAAAAAAAAAAAAATGGCTGCCCACTGCTCTGGGTGTGTGTTCACAGTGTGTGTGTTCACAGTGTGTGTGTGCACTTTGGATGGGATAGAGTTAGTATGCAAAAATAAAATTATTAGAAGAGTTAAAATAGTTTTCAAAGACGTGTTTGCTTTGGTCAGATGTGTGTGACGTTTTGTATGTTGTATGTTTTGTAGTTTTTTGTGTAGAATTTTAAGAAATGGAGCCATAGTTTCAAAAACTTTGTAATTTAGAATAAATAATTGCAAATAATCAAATAATTGCATTTAATATAAATCTAAACTATTATACGTTTGTTTGATTGCAGTTAACAAGCAATCAAGTCTGAAAACATTCAATTCAGTTCACATATAAGTATATATTTTAGAGTGTATAATTTCAGCAACTCTTAAAACTGTGCAAAAGTATACATTTAGGGCGAAACAAATCTATTATCTAAAAAAAAAAAGAATAGGTTTTCTTTTCATGTTTTGTGTTTGCATATGCAAGCAGGCCACAGACCAAAAACAGCATCCTCATGCAGACAGACAGTTCATCTACAAACAAACTGAAGTGGGTGGATTGTGTTTAGAGAAGTGTGTGAGAAGTAACAGTTGCCATCAGCTGCTCACTGTTAAAGTTATTGTTTTACACATATGCAAATAAAGGACCCAAATGACACCTGTTTTGCAGAATCAAGTAAAACATTTGCTTATGCACATCTTTGTGTGTGTGTGTGTGTGTGTGTGTGTGTGTGTGTGTGTGTGTGTGTGTGTGTGTGTGTGTGTGTGTGTGTGTGTGTGTGTGTGTGTGTGTGTGTGTGTGTGTGTGTGTGTCCACTCGTTTGTCTGTGCAGTGAGGAATGTGTGAAGAGTTGACAGAGCAGCGTGTGAATAGCAGTGCCCTGTCTCAGGAATTCTTTAGCTGCAGGAATGTGCCACAGAAAGCCTCTTTTCTTTGCAGCGCTCCTCCTCCCACTGCTTTTCTCCACTCTTTCTTTTCATCCCTCCTCCCTCTCTTGATCCGTGGGACATCTCCTCCCCCGCTCCACTCTGAAAAGTCACTCCTCCCCTTCTCTTTCTCTGGCCCTGCCCCCGTCCTCGTGTGCTGTGCTCTGATTGGCCGGCTCCCGGAGCCCCGCCCTCGTTTCCCTCGTATCGCTCCATCTCCGTGTGCAGAGGCTGTGGAGACAGACGTGTTTCGGGTGGGACTCTCTTGTGTTTCTCCTGGGGATCTAGAGGATGCAGTGAGACATGGTGCACCAGGACAGCTGCTCCTATCAGGTAGGATCAGATGAGGAAGACCATCACAGGGCCATCACATTCTTTCTCTAGAATCTGATCTTTATTGAAGGCTCTCGCTTAGATGTTTCTCTGGAGAAAAGGCCACAGACATCTCATCTTCCTAGATGAAATCATGGCATGATTTTGAGATGTGCTGGTTTTACACATCATGAGTCAGTGTCAGTGTTTTATCATGAGGACGTATGAAGATGTTCAGGTGACTGAGTGTGTGTGTGTGTGTGTGTGTGTGTGCATGTTACGTCTCATAACCTCAAGAGAAGCGCCCCATTTTATTCAATAACACATCAAACACACACACCCACACACACCCATCATTGTCTTCAGTTAATCACTTGCATGAGTCATTGAAGCCATTACAAATAAAGTCATTAAAGCCGCCTGAGCTCAGGTTATATTGTGGATATAGTCACAGGTCGTAAGAGGTGTTCACTGCATTCTGGGATTGATGAGATTTTAAGGACTCTGTGCCAGAGCGGGTCTATTAATGTTTAATCAGAGCTGTGTCACTGTCTGTTCCTCTGATTACACTTTTATTCTGTTGGCATCTGTAACTCTCCGGCTTGTGTCTTTTTAAAATCTGTGTCACATTAGAAGATGGTTCTTACTGCTTATACTGGAGGATGGATAATGTACAATATCATGTGTGCTTTGGGAAGTGTTTTTCCTGGTCTGTGTTTAAACCAAGTGAACGCTTGGATTTTTTTAATCTGGAGGTAGAGAGAGAGAGAGATATGTGTGAGAGGATGGCCGACGTCCCACAGGACCCCAGAGGAAAGAGTTTATAGACATTTGTTTTAGGACGGACGTCAGGGTGAGTTTGAGAGAGAGCAAGAGATCTAAAAGAGAAGATAAAAGAGTGAGAGAATGCTTAAATCAATGCTTTAATTACTTAATGTATTATTGAAATTAATGTTTTATTCATCAAGAATGCATTCAGTTGATCAAAAGTGAGAGTATTATTTATTTTTCAAGTAAATGCTGTTCTTCTGAACTTTCTGTTCATCTGTGAATCCTGAAAAAAAACTAAATGCATCACAGTTTCCACAAAAATATTGAGCAGAACGACTGTTTTCAACATTGATAATAATCAGAAATGTTTGTTGAGCAGTAAATCATCATATTATTCTGATTTCTGAAGATCATGTGACACTGAAGACTGGAGGAATGATGCTGAGCATCACAGAAATACATTACACTTTAACACAGATTCACACAGAAAACAGATGTTTTACATTATTATAATATTTAACAGTTTTTACTGTATTTTTGATCAAATAAACTTTATTAAAAACACATATCAAACGCTAGTCTACTGAATGTAAACTATATTCTTCAACCCTGTAACATTTAGCCCCAAAATGATTTTACTATAACATGGTGGACAGGTTGTTGAGAGTTTTAAAACAGAAATGTCATGGGCTTGAAATAACGGTGAGTGACAGTTATTAACACGTCTGTAGAGCTGGCAGTGATAGTTTAACCAGGACTGATGTGCAAGACATCCGGCCTGCAGCCCCCCCATTCTGGGAGAGGGAATCGGCCACAGCCATCTGAACACCCGGCCTGTGGACCACCTTGAACTTAAAAGGCTGTAAAGCTAGATACCAACGAGTGATCCGCGCGTTGGTATCCTTCATGCGGTGCGCCACATAGAGCAGCCTTCACCTGGGTAAATGCCTGCTGGCACGGCTCTGTTCACTGAACCATATCTGGTGCTTCCTTTTTAGTGAGATCAGTCAAGGGGCTGGTGAGGTCAGAATAATTAGGAACAAACCTTCTATAATATCCCGGCAGCCCCAAAAACTGTCTCGCCTACTTTTTGGTCTTGGGACGCGGACAGGTCGCAACCGCTGCAGTCTTATCAATTTGGGGACGCACCTGTCCATGTCCCAAGTGAAAACCCAGATACTTTACCTCCACGTGCCCAATCGCACACTTTTTCGGGTTGGCCGTGAGCCCAGCCACTCTCAGCGAACTCAGTACCGCCCTCACATGCTGCATATGCTGCTGCCAGTCATTACTAAATATAATGATATCTTCTAGATAAGCAGCAGCATATGCACCATGGGGCCGCAACACCCTGTCCATCAGTCGCTGAAACGTAGCCGGCGCGCCGAACAGCCCAAAAGGGAGTGTAACAAATTGGTGTAATCCAAACGGCGTCGTGAAAGCTGTTTTTTCTCTGGATAATGGAGACAAGGGGATCGGCCAATAACCCTTTGTTAAGTCCAATGTCGAAAAAAAAATGAGCCGTAACGAGCCGGTCAAGCAATTCGTCAACCCGTGGCATTGGATATGTGCCGAATTTCGACACAGCATTCACCTTTCGAAAATCCACACAGAACTAAAACTATCGGGCTCGCCCAGTTACTATTGGATTCTTCTATTACCCCCATTGCAAGCATCGCACCTGAACTACTTTTTTCTTGCTTTCAGGCAAGCGATATGGCCGGCTGCGAACCACCACGCCCAGCTCTGTCTCGATATGGTGCTGAATGAGATTTGTACGGCCTGGTAGGGGAGAAAACACGTCAGCAAACTCCGCCTGTAATGTAGTCAAATAAATGAGCTGGGAGGGCGAGAGATGATCTCCCCCTGGGGCCAGAGCGAGAGATTGTTTTTTTATATTCGCTTCTGGTCCAAGATCATACTCTCCGCTAATCACCGTCGCCAACATCACTGATTCTCCCTCATCCCATTTTTTTTTTTGGAGATTGAGGTGATTAATTTGATGTGCTCCTCTCATATCTGAGCGTATTACCTCATAATCGAGCTCTCCAACTTGCCGAGTAACCTCAAACAGTCCTTGCCACTTTGCAAGTAATTTTGAACTTGACGTTGGGAGTAATACAAGCACTTTATCTCCCGGTGCAAATTTACGTAAATTGGTTCCCCTGTTATACAGCCGGCTCTGTTTGTTCTGGGCCTATAACAAATTATCCATAGAGAGCCGCCCCAAAGTGCAGAGTTTTGTTCTCAGGTCCATCACAAACTGAATTTCGTTTTTTGATTGAGTAGGTTCGTTCCTCCAAAGTCTCTCTTATGATGTCCAGCACCCCCCTGGGCTGGCGACCATAGAGCAACTCGAAGGGGGAAAACCCCGTGGAGGCTTGTGCGACCTCTCGCTCAGCGAACAACAGGGGTTCCAACCATCTGTCCCAATTTATGGCGTCTTCTTGAACGAATTTACGAATCATTGTCTTAAGCGTGCAATTGCTTTAGTGGCCCAATGAGGTCCATGCCAATTCTCTCGAAGGGGACCTGCATTAATGGGAGGGGGCGCAAAGGCACTTTTGGGGTGGCCGGTGGGTTTACCAACTGACATTCACGACAAGCCGCGAACCACCTGCGCACATTCTTGTGAATGCGAGGCCAAAAAAAAAAAAAACGGGTCATGAGTCGATTTAGTGTCGTTACTTGTCCTAAATGACCAGCCATTGGATTAGAATGAGCCGCCTGAAAAAGCATTTCCCGGCGGCTCCTAGAAACTAATAACTGGGTTGTATCTTCTTTAGTCTAAGTGTGACTCGGGGACTCTGGGAGCCACATAGTGGTTTTGGCTACTCTAGGAGGGCCGGGGCGGACGGGACCTGGGTAAAGGGACAGGCCGAGAGAGAGAGAGAAGGAGAAAAAAAGAAGGAGAGAGAGAAGCTGATGGGAGAGGTTCGGCGACCCTGGGGCACGCCTCCATATGGTCCTCCTCGAGATCAATAGCTGACTCCAGCGACATGGGGCGGTGGCACTGGACCCACTCGGCAGTTCATCTTGGTAGCCGAGTGACAAACTGCTCCAGCACCACACGATCGATTATCTCTGGTCCCGCGACAGCCATGGACCTCGGCTGACTTCTCAAATAAGTCCAGAAATGTCTCCGGGTCGTCCTCAGGCCCCATTTTGTGAAGAGGGAGGTGGGCGGGCACAGCTTGTTGGACCGTGGCTTCTGGCCGAACCTCCCGGTCCATCCAGCTCCGGAACCTCTCGGTCTTCCTGCTGGGTTTGGAGGACGGCGTCTCCATGATCGTGACGTAACTCCAGCAGGGCCTGGTGTTGATCATGTTGTATGACTGCGAGGGATGTAATCAGCTCCACAAATGGTGCAGCGGAGGGCACAGGCACGGCGGCGGCATTCATCTTCCTTCCCGGGTTTTGGCACCAGTGTAACAATGTTCGTTATGTAGGAAGGAAGACGGCAGGGTCGGCTGTGACTACTGACTGTTTATTTTATAAATTCTCAAACAAAAAGTGGGCAAAACATGCAACAACAAAAGACAAAACAATCAACATAAATTCCGTCCACATGTAGCAGCCAGCAGTCCTTCTCTCTCTCTCCTGCTCCTGTTTCTTCTGGTGTTTTATACTCTCTCCACGCCAAATACTGCAACAAGAGACAGGTGTTCGTTATTTGCGCTTAACCCAATCACTCACCGCGCGTCTCCTGACTGCGCTGTCCCCCGCTGCAGGGTTCGCTAAACCACCCCCCCTTGCCACATAGATATTTGTCACTTTGAACTGATTTCCAGTGGATAGTTTACCTTCATAAAAACAGATTCCCCACACTTTGAATGCTTTGTTACACTTGATTCAGCAACACTTTACTGGTTTCATTATTTTTGTGATGATGCAAACTTGCATAGAAGTGTGTGGTTTTATATTTTTCCTTTATAAGAGCAGTATTCCAATTAAACGTATGCACCATTTATGTCCAATAGATTTAATCAGTTAGAATAATAAGACACTATTGGGCTTTCCAAATCAGATACCATTCACATGCATCTTTGCACTGCAGACACAGAAGCTGCATCTAAACTGGCTTTTACATGTGTAAACACAGACTGATTAATGCAGCTCAGAGATGCCATGAATTGCAATTAAAATAAATAACGCTGATATGAATGTATTAAAAATACAATTTTGAATATTTGATGTTAAATTTATTTATTAAAACAATGAATATGCATGTATATAATTTAGAAATATAAGTCATAAACCCATTCAGGTCATTTATGTTCTCATGTATTGAATTGTTACGCTCATTCTAGCTGCATTTTACTAACTGTAAAGTAATAGCTGGACTATGAAGACCTGTGATTGCTTTTACAAAGCAAGTGACATACTGAATACCATCACATCACACATCATAAAAACAACAGTTATGATAATACACATGACTTATGTCTGCACATTCACAATAACAGCTGATGTTACACAACAGTTTACTGTATAAAGAAACTGCAGAGCTTTCCAGAACATCTTTCTGTGTAATCGATCAGTAATTGAGTGGTGTGACAGTGTGCTGCAGGGTTTGATGATGTCAGAACCTGCTCGTGTCTGCATGTTTGATAGATATGGTCCTCTCTGTGCTGCTGTGACTCACAGAGGATGAAGTCAGACTGTATGATGAGTCTGTGTGTGTGTGTGTGTGTCTGTGTGTGTGTGTGCTGCCCTCTGCTGCTCTCTCTCTGTGTGTGTGTGTGTGTGTGTGCTGCCCTCTGCTGCTCTGTGTGTGTGTGTGTGTGTGTGTGTGTGTGTGTGTGCTGCCCTCTGCTGCTCTGTGTGTGTGTGTGTGTGTGTGTGTGTGTGTGTGTGTGTGTGTGTCTGTGCTTTCTGTGTCTCGCTGCTGCCCTCTGCTGCTCTGTGTGTGTGTGTGTGTGTGTGTGTGTGTGCTGCCCTCTGCTGCTCTGTTTGTGTGTGTGTGTGTGCTGCCCTCTGCTGCTCTGTGTGTGTGTTTGTGTGTGTGTGTGTGTGTGTGCTGCCCTCTGCTGCTCTGTGTGTGTGTGTGTGTGTGTGTGTGCTGCCCTCTGCTGCTCTGTTTGTGTGTGTGTGTGTGTGCTGCCCTCTGCTGCTCTGTGTGTGTGTGTGTGTGTGTGTGCTGCCCTCTGCTGCTCTGTGTGTGTGTGTGTGTGTGTGTGCTGCCCTCTGCTGCTCTGTGTGTTTGTGTGTGTGTGTGTGTGTGTGTGTCTCTGGGCTCTCTGTGTCTCGCTGCTGCCCTCTGCTGCTCTCTGTGCTGGTCTTCACCTCGTCCTCTCTCTGTGTTTCTGTCCCAGGCTCAGAAGAACGAGCGCGAGTCCATCCGGCAGAAGCTGGCTCTGGGCAGTTTCTTTGACGATGGGCCGGGAGTCTACAGCAGCTGCAGCAAGAGCGGCAAACCCAGCCTGTCCTCCCGGTCAGTACCAGCCCTCACACACCACACACATCTTCTGAAAGAAGAACGAAAGAAAACATTCAGTTTAATGCATCCTTGTTGAATAAAACTATTATTATTAGATATTAATTTATGCATATATATAATATGGTAAACATTTGAGCTCATAGATATCACCGTACTTCCCCAGTTTATTATTGTGATCACAGATGATTAAAAGAATAGTTTGAATGACAAGTGTTGTGAAGTGTTTAAATATGCTGAACGGATAAAACCAGGATTACAGATTCTTCTGTGATTTTGGTGACATGTTGGAGATAAAGGTTTTTCCGAGGGAACTTTGGATTTCTGTTTTTATCACCTCAAAACTCAGAAAATACTGTCAAGGGACGGGGAATACTCTAAAGATTGGCGCATGTCAGAGAGACATAACATTTTCAAAATATATTCTGTATTTGAAATCTACAGACACAAAAATATAAAGTGCAATAATAAAACCAAGCATGCACACACACACACACAAATGGCATATTTTACCCAAAAATTCTTCATACAGTGAACTACCAGTAAAATGTATTTTAAAAAAAAATTTAGGAACAAAAATTATTCATTATTTGACCTGTGCATGTTTTGCTGAAGGGGTTTTCCAAAATTTTTTTTTTTTCTTTGCCAATGTGACCTATTTCCACCACAGACCGAGCGAAATAAAGCCTTGCTTGGTAACAGGTTGAGCTTAATTGGTGTTATCTAATTGTGTACTTTACAGTAACAGCCGGATTATTTTTGGTTGACTGTAATTCATCAGCGTTATCTGACATTATCAAGATGAATCAGTTAGTTCTTGTCATATTTGATAACCATTTTCTAACTATAGTGAATAAACAGTGATCTAATGAGAGAAATGCTAAAGGTGTGTGAACACATGTTGTTGTGACTGTATGTCTAGTACACACACACACACACACACACACACACACACACACAGACGGATGGATCACAGGGACACGGGCCTTTTCTTCAACTTTCCATGACCACAGCCTGAGAGCGGAGCTGCGGCTCAGAGAGTGAAACAGCGTCACGTTCCTGTGTTTGTGTGGTTGAGCACAGCTTTCAGACACTCTCTCTATGAACATCAAGGGCTTCCCCCTCCAGCTCCGCACCACACACACACACACGCTTCCCAAAAGGGAAGAAGCTCCTTCTCTCACACACACACAACTGTAACCTGAATCCCTGCGGCTCACTTTCTGTTTCACATGACCGGGACGAGCACTTCTCTGCCGTCATTACAGTAAAACATGAGCTCTGACCCACATCATTCTGCTCCAGATCCACCGTACTTCTGCTGGAGCCACCTGGAAATCCCATCATCTTGAAGACGGGACACTACAGGCTCAGTTGTTTTTCATGCACTGGTCACTTTTGAGATTTTGGGCTGTTCTGCTTCAGTAACTTGTCTTCTCTTAACATCTTCTGCATCCATATTGCTCTGTCTGCACCTGACTTGAATCATAAATCATATCTGCAAAGGGAGTTTGTTTCTTCACTTCAGCAGAACTCACATTATTTTAGTTATTTTCTTTAAAGGCTTTCCCAGTGGAGGTTGTTGATATATCATTTAGCTGATTTTACTATTGCACTTTATTTCTGGAGGTCAATTATTGTAAAAAAAAAAAAAAAAGTTTTCTCCGCTCCAGCAGCAATGACATTCAGCAAATGTTATAGTTTTGTTTCTATCTATATTCTGAAGAGTTTGTTCGTATATCATTCACACAGATTTACACTCAATATTTTGTTGTTGTTGTTCTGCCTGTTTGTGATTTATGGAGTGATAAAAAGAGAAATGCAGAATCCCCCTAAAAACCGTTAACATGTCAGCAGAATCAAATCAAGTTTGACCTGGCTTCATCTGTTCTGGATATGAAAACAACTCTTCTGAACACCTGTCATCCGAACACTGTTAACTGTGATGAATAAACCGGGGAATTATGCTGATATCTGTTAGTTCGTTAGTTTAATGTGTATCTATCAGTTCAAATGTTCATCTGCTTTAAGGAGAGAGTGATTTTCATATGACAGATGCACTAGAATCTAGCTTCAGGGAATATTCTGATTTCAGCTGGAATTGTATTCAATTCTTTGTAGAAAAAATAAATTTTTAATTTCAACCATTTCAACTAAATCTGCAATCAGACATTTTTAATTCATAATATTGTTATGTTGTTCATCGTGCCATTTAATTGCCGAAACACAATAACAAAAATCCAATTCTAAATGTTGTTTAAACTGCAAACCACACAGAGCTGTAAAGTGAAGCGCTCTGGAAACGTTGGAGTCCAGTTTTCTGATGCTTCAGCAGTTCCTGTTCCTGTGCGTTTCACTGCTCTGTGTGACTCTCAGGCTGCTGATGTCACCACGGGTATTCCAGTGCTCTCACTGTGTGCTTTTCTCAAATCAACGCTGTTTTATTTATACAGCACCTCCAAAACCATAAAAATCAACCAAAGTACTGTACACAAGAGCATAAACATAAAGCAGACAATCCCAGAGCGATTAAAAATGCATGCATATAATCATTCTGCATTAGTGATGACTGAGCTGACTGAAGTGTTTAACAGCACTGCATCTCCTCACAGGCTCCAGAGCGGAATGAACCTGCAGATCTGCTTCGTTAACGACAGCGGCAGCGACAAAGACAGCGACGCAGACGACAGCAGGACTGAGACCAGCCTGGACACACCGCTGTCTCCCATGGTACACACACACACACACACTGATGTTTTGAGACAGCCCCATCAAGAATGCCCCTGAATTGGGGATGTTGTTTCCAAGCCTTGGCTTCCCAGCAGACAGAGGCTGAGTCAGAGAGGGTCACAGAAATGACCCCACCTACACTGACCCTGTGCAATCACCATTCAACAGCCCAATCATCACAACACACTGGGGTGTGTAGATTCCCCCTGGACACACACCACATCAGACACACACACACACACACACACACACTCACACACACACACACTCACTTACTCACTCACTCACTCACTCACTCACTCACTCACTCACTCACTCACACACACACACACACACACACACTCAAGCGTATATTAATATTATGTGGTAGGGGTGTAACGGTACTGTAATAATATTAAAACCTTCCTAATCATCAGGAAGAAGGAATCGGGAACCGGCGGACAATCAAAACATTTTAATAATTCAAAAATAAACACAAAACAGCGCACCAGCCCCTCACGGACGGCGTTTCTGCTGCGTGTCAGTAGGATGGCAGCTGCCTGACGTTTTCTGTGTCTTTACACACCTGAATCGTGCCTGACGCGGTGCTAGCGCTGCTGCTGCTGCTGTAGGTGACATAGAGGGAGGCCACCGAGGCGCCGACAGACCAGGATCTTGTCTTCACGACAACAATATCTATACTTCATGTTGAGCATAAATATAAAGCCAACTGATAAAGGACACCGTCAACAGTATTGACGGCAAAATAGACTATGTTTGACAAGTGCAATATGCCAGTGTGTCACCGGCCTGAGGTTTTCAGAAGGCATCACGCGAGTGTGAACATCACTACAATTAGGACAAAACGATTGTAATTCAAACGCAGCTCCCGTCGGCATTTAAACAGACCTTTGCTCTTAATTCTGATCGGTCCAACACAATAACGAAATCTGAGCAGGTCTCAAAACTGAAACTGTTCATGCTGCACTTTACACTTTGGAAAAGTTATGTATATATTTTAAATATGAGCAGAAGCTGGGATTGGTAATGCTGCACTGTAATCATAGTTATTTATTTATTTATATGTTTCATTATATTTTATTATATTTTATTTAGTGGAGAACTTTGCAGCAGTATTTTATTTCTTATAGTTTTTATTTTATTTTAAATATTAAAAAGTATTTTTTTAAAAAGTAATTTTAAATATTAAAAAGTATTTTTAAAAAAAGTGTAAACACATTGTTAAAAAAAAGTTTATAGTAATAAACAAGCTGCAGTTTAATGTTTGCATTTACATACCGAACCATGATTTTTGCGTACCGTTACACCCCTAATATGTGGTAATCAGGGAGAAACGGAACAGGTCTGGGAACTAAATCATCAAAACCATGGAAACTAGTTAGGGAACTCAGGTAAACGGGTACAGTGAGAAAACTACAAAAGCAACATCTGACAATTATCTGCAAGCACAGATTATCGGTTTTTAAAGGTGTCATGACATGGAATTTTTTTTTTTATCTCATTGTTTTTTTTTAACTGCTTACACACAAAATCTTTCCTTGTCACACAATTTCTGAAAGCTGACACTCAAACAGCAGAAGCACACATCAACTCTACAAAACCATGCACTAATTCTCAGACTCTGACTCAGTTTTCAATTTCATAAAACACAACACACAGTTCTCTATGGAACACACAAAATAATAAGGTGTTTGCAAATGTTTATGTGATTTTTGGAAGGTTTTGAAAATGTGTGAAAGCAGTTGAAAAAAAAAACAGTCACATGTTCCTCGAGGTTTGCTTATAATTTGGGTCGATATATAACAACCGTTGACATATCAGCTATATAAGGAAAATGGCCAATATAACAAACTGATGGTTTATTACAGTTTTTGCCTATTGCAGGAACACTTTTTGCAAAACTTCGGCCCACTGTCTCAAAACTTTACATACAAGCACACAAGACGCAACACTGGGAAATAAACCATTCACATCGATGACGAATTGAAACTGCTATCAAAACCTAACAATCCTAAGTCAAAATGTCACTCTGAGGACAAATTGATACACACTTGCATCATATGAATACCCTTTCAGATTAGCAGCAACACACTAGTGTACTTAATATAAAACACTGCAGTCTTTAATTTTCACTGTTTTTATTCATTTCATCCTTTAGCATTTTGTGAAACTCAATGCAACACTTACAGTTTTTGTTCTGTTTTTTTTTTCCCAACAAAGGTTTTCACAACAACCAAAAAATAAAGTACTGAAAGGTTACAAATGACATTAACTCAATACTGCAAATCACACTGATATACTTAACAGTACAGTACAGTAAATGCAGTAACGCAAAAATAAAACACAATACACTACTGTAAATACAGAAAAACAGACCAATTGTTCGTGTTGGGATTACAGATCCTGCCGCCTGTTTGAGTCTGACAACAGGATCTCATCAATGTCACAGGCCATATTTTCTACTGCTAAGTAATGGGAAAATTACTCCTTGTGTGCCGAATCCATCCACGGATTGACGTTACCTCAATGTCTCTACATGCCTCTTCCATTGCCTGTAGAAGGGGCAATGTGGTTGGGGGTCATATCTAGATTCCTTCTAGTGGAAAAAAATATTCGATAGGGATAAGAAATGTTGAGTAAGGGGGCAAGTATACAACTTCAAATTGATCATGGTTGGTGACCTAGATTTGGCCTTCTCGTCCCCCTAAGGAACCTGATGATCAGGTCATGCTTCCCCACCGACTTCCCTTGCATGGGGTCGTCACTGGCAGCAAACACAGCCCTATAGACTTTAAAGGGATACTCCATCCCAAGATTAAAAAATTGTCATTAACCGCTTACCCCCATGTCGTTCCAATACCCTAAAACTTTGTTCAACTTCAGAACACAATTTAAGATATTTTGGATGAATACCGAGAGGCTTGTCTGTCCCATAGACTGGCAAGAATTTTTCACTGTCAAAGTCCAGAAAATTATGAAAAATGACATTAGAATAGTTCATCTGCCATCAGTGGTTCAACCGTAACATTATGAAGTGAAGAGAATACACTTTGTACACGAAGAAAACAAAAAAAGTCTATACTGAGAAAAGAGGTCCTCTGTGTTTAGGAGAGTTTGCTCTTTTCCTAGCTGACCTGAAGGTCCAACTGGCTGAGGTGCAAGAACACCAAGCTCATGTGTTCGCACAACTATCCTGAGACTTAGATAGTATGAGCCAGCCATCAAAGTAGTTGAGAATGCGAACGCCCTGCTCTCTCAAGGGAACCAGGTCTGCCTGCACAACTTTCATAAAGACACTGGGTCACAGGGACAGCCCGGAGGGAAAGACCTTGTACTGATAACCTCGTGTTTCGAACAGGATCCGCAGTGATGATCAGTTGTGTGGAAGGATCGACACATGGAAGTATGCGTCCTTCAGGTCGATCACTGCAAACCAATCTTGGGTATGGATGCTTTTTGTATCAACATCTTAAACGGTGACCTGTGAAGGGCTTGGTTAAAGACACACAGGTCCAAAATCAGTCATAACCCACCGCATGAAGTACGGGCTGTAAAACCCTCTCGTCATATTGGCTGGAGGGAGGGGGGATCACAGTAGGACTGTGATCTCCGCACACAAGACAGGAGCATCAGCCACCATCACTGATGTGAAGCAGATACCACTAAACTTGTGTGGACGCTGGGTTAACTGAATTACATAGTCGAGTCTAATGGTCCACAGGGGCCAGCGAGATGATCTGGGTAGCCAAGCACCTAGACACCATACAAGCTGGACCAGCGGGACCACCAACATACCCATGATGGGGCAGCGAGGTGGAACACAGGGACCCAGTCCCTAGATGGCAGCTGCAGCCTGCTGGCGAGAGAGGAGGATGAGCGTGATCCGTCTGTGACTCTCCATGCCTTCTTGGTACCCAGAGACAGAGAAAATTGCTCTCTCATTGAGATTCTGGGAATCCAGATTCTCCACCCGGCCCTCCTCCAGAGAATGGAGAAGTGCATTCACCTTCATTGCTTTCCAAATCTCTGGCTTCATTATTTGTCAAAATCTGAGTTACAGTTGAAAACTCTGGGACACAGAAATGATAAAAAAGTTTTAGGATTTTACATTTCTTTTGTTTTGTTTTTTTGTTTTTAAACTGCTAACACACATTTGCTTAAAACTTCTTCTAATTTTTCAAAACTACTGTAAACACAAGAATACTGTAAAGTCCAAGAATCGCACACACAAAATGCAAAATGCCTCACATCTCTTGCAAAATGAAGCACTGATTTCAAAATATCACAAACTCATCTCAAAAGCAAACATTTTCCAACACTTTGGCATAATATTAATTCCTGTTAGATTTTTTTGTGTGTGTGTTATATAAACAACTGTGTGTTGTTTTTTTCAAAAGGATCATCAGGGTCTGAGTTTTTTTAGGCAGATGTTGTACACAGCAAAAAAATCCAGAGTGAAATTAACTCTGCGGGGAGTACATGTGAGACCACACTCAAGAGTGTGAAAGTGTTAAAATAGGAGTGTTAAATTAACACTGAAGCTGAGTTAAAGTTAATGAGATAATTAAGTGATTAATTGAATGATGATTGACCATTATTGACGATACCTGACAATTAAAATCTGACTTTAACATTTAACAAGGGGTCAAGAGCCCAACTAAAGCAAACACTGACCACTATAATGGTGACACCAATAAAATAGTGATTTTCGTATTTGTTGATTCTGCATGTTAACATCAGGTCTCATCAATAATGGTCAATCATCACTCAATTAATCACTTAATTATCTCATTAACTTTAACTCAGCTTCAGTGTTAATTTAACACTCCTATTTTAACACTTTCACACTCTTGATTGTGGTCTCACATGTACTCCCAGCAGAGTTAATTTCACTCTGGATTTTTTTGCTGTGTATATCTAGTTTAATACATAATCAAATCATTTCCACTGTTTCACTGGCTCCAGATGGAGAACTGTGATATGAATATTTGTGTCTATAGACCACAAAACTAAATCATAAGGGTCAATTTCTTGAAATTGAGATTTATACATCACCTTAAAGTGGAATAAATAATATTTCCATTGATGTATAGTTTGTTAGAATCTGACAATATTTAGCTGACAATCTATTTGAAAATCTGGGGGGAAAAATCTAAATATTTAGAAAATCACCTTTAAAGTTGTCCAAATGAAGTCTTAGCAATGCATATTGGCAATCAGAAATTAAGTTTTTATATATTTGTGGTAGGGAATTTACTAAATTTCTTCATGGAAGATGATTTATGAACATGAACATGATCTTTTTTTAATATCCTAATGATTTTTGGCACAAAAGAAAAATGTATAATTTGACCCATACAATGTATAAGTACTACTTATGATTGCTTTAGTGTTCCAGGGTCACATTTGTCTTCTGTTCTCTCTGTCCACCTGTCTTCAGAGCAAACAGAGCTCGTCTTACTCGGACAGAGACACCACGGAGGATGACTCAGAGTCTCTGGAGGACATGGACTTCCTGAGCCGACAGAAGAAGCTGCAGGCAGAAGCCAAGCTGGCTCTCGCGATGGCCAAACCCATGGCCAAGATGCAGGTGGAGGTGGAGAAGCAGAACCGCAAGAAGTCTCCTGTGGCGGATCTGGTACGTGTGCTTTACTCTGAACCACAGTCATTGAATACAGAAAATCTTCTGTCAGTAAGGCAGTGTTGGGTTACTTTGCTTACTTTGGAAATATAATAGGTTACAATAGAAACTTGTTTTAAATGCTGAAAAAACAAAAGTAAT
Source organism: Carassius gibelio (assembly GCF_023724105.1). Taxonomy (NCBI): domain Eukaryota; kingdom Metazoa; phylum Chordata; class Actinopteri; order Cypriniformes; family Cyprinidae; genus Carassius; species Carassius gibelio. Next base: position 21,772,751 of record NC_068410.1, on the reverse strand, counting down.
GCTTTTTTCAAATTCAAATTCTAAATTAAATCTGCCTTCAATCATTACTTCTCAGGGTAAGAAGATTGAATGTGTTTCTAAATACAGATATCTCGGTATTTTAATAGATGAATCTCTTTCTTTTACTTCTCATATTCAGCAGCTGGCAAAAAGATTAAAACTTAAACTAGGGTTTTATTTCAGAATCAAATCCTGTCTCTCATTCGAATCTAAAAAGAGGTTAGTTGCTGGTACTTTTATGTCTATTATTGACTATGGTGATGTTTTATATATGCACGCTTCGTCTCAAAGTTTACATGCACTGGATACTATATACCATGGAGCTTTGAGGTTCATCACTGGTCTTAAAGTCCTCACTCACCACTGTGAACTGTATGAACGTGTTGGATGGTCTTCTCTGTCAACACGGAGACTTCAACACTGGTATGTTTTTATATATAAGGCTATTTTAGGTCTTCTTCCATCCTACCTTCTGACCTACATCAGTGTAAAAGATATAGGGACTTACAATTTTCGGTCCCAGGATCTTGTTCTTTTGTCTGTACCAAGTGTTAGAACTGAGCTGGGGAAAAAGGCGTTTAACTTTGCTGCTCCTTTTGCATGGAACAAGTTACAGAAAAATGTGAAACTTAATAAGCTTGTCTCATTGGTTACTTTTAAGAGGATATTAACTGACTTGGAAACAGCCACATCTGGCTGTAGTTGTTCTGCATGATATGCTAAAGATTTGTGGTTGTTGTATCTGCTATTTTAGTTGTCTTATGTTATTGTGTATTCTGTGTTGTATGTATGGTTGTACTGCTGCCTATCTTGGCCAGGACACTCTTGAAAAAGAGATTTTTAATCTCAACGAGTACTTTCCTGGTTAAATAAAGGTGAAAAAAAAAATTCCCCAATTTAAAAAGTAACAGTAGTGATGAATATGAGCTGACACAGGTTCTGTAGTTATCATCCTGACTAGAGCTAATCATTAAACACAAAACAATGGCACTTAGCTGTATTGAATATGTGTACTTCACATATTAAAATATGTTCTTAAAAACTGTCACTTCAGATAATATAATATGAATGAAATAAAAGACCATTAAGTGACTTAAAGAGAGACATTCCCAGGACTGTTTCTCAATGCTCAATGCAATAAAAAGTGATCTTAGTAATAATGTCGAGTGAAAGGTTTTGCTTTAAAGTACATTTTAAATCGCTGTATTCTAATAATATTTTGTTATTTTGAAATACTAAATAACATGTCCAAAAGTAAAAATAAATTAAAATTCATGTATTAATTTACTAAAATTGCAACTTCATCATTACAAATTAACAATACTTTGCAATTCGTAACGTACAAAGATTCAATAGAAATTATATTTTAGTTTATCAAAAGTGCTCGTCAGTACATTTAGCAGTACTTTCAAAGGCAATAGAAGTAATTATGAAATTACATATAAAGATGTAATGAAGTCCTGCTAAAGCAGCTAATTACTTTTAAGGCTGCGGTTCTATGGTTGGTTGTGCATCTTTTTCCTTCCAGTCAACTTTCTGTTAACATGCTTGGATACAGCACTCTGTGAACAGCCAGCTTCTTTGGCAATGAATGTTTGTGGCTTACCCTCCTTGTGAAGGGTTTCAATGATTGTCTTCTGGACAACTGTCAGATCAGAGGTCTTCCCCATGATTGTGTAGCCCAGTGAACCAAACTGAGAGACCATTCTGAAGGCTCAGGAAACCTTTGCAGGTGTTTTGAGTTGATTAGCTGATTGGCCTGTCACCATACTCAAATTTGTTGAGAGTGAATTGGTGTGTTTTTGTTAAATGTGAGCCAAAATCATCACAAATTAAAAGAACCAAAGACTGAAACTACTTCAGTCTGTGTTCATTGAATTTAATACACAAGTTTCACAATTTGAGTTGAATTACTGAAATAAATCTACTTTTCCACGACATTCTAATTTATTGAGATGCACCTGTGTGTGTGTGTATATGTAGGAACAATTCAGATACAAAAGCCATAAAATGTCTTTATTTTTTAGGGTTGAATGTGTAGTCTGTGGTGTCTTTACACAGATGGGATATTATCATGACACACAATAGGTGACGTGCTTTGTTCAGTTTATATATAGAATACAATCGAGCAGTAATTTTGATATTAGCACAATTCCAGGAGAAGGAAAGACGTCATGCGTGGCCTGCATTGAGAATGCCTCCTCTTCACCGCTGAAATGAAACTGTGACACACCACGGGAAGCAGCTGCTCTCGGCTCTTCCTCCAACGCTGAGTGACGTGTTGAAGAGCGAGCGTGGCTTACGTCAGGGGCACGCTCACGGGGAAATCTCCCGCAGCGCGAGAACTCAAGTGTCCAGTGCCTGGAGATGTGACTGCACAGCTTATGCAATGACATGCAACTCTCATTTAAACACACTTTTATCAGTCAGAATTTGAAACTTTCACACACACTCTCACATGCAGTCAACAGTACTTTTTTGTCAAAACTGAAGTAGACTTTGGGATTGGGATTTATCATACATCCTTGTACAAACAAACAAGCACACTTGGAGACCTGAACACACTTGAACCACTTTTAATCGTCATTCTTTCTTATAGTGCTTTATACAATAGAGATCATTTCAAAGCAGGCGTCTAGAAACAACCAGGAAAAGGACAGTGTTGCAAAATGAATTAATTCTGAATTCACATTCACCTTCAGCTTTATTATAAATGGCGTTACAGAGTGTTATTATTCAGATCAGATCAGCTCAAGCTTGGCTTTCGTCTTGTGACATCAGTGCAGGCAAACCTATTATATTACAGAATATTAATTAAAGGAAATAGCGTCTTCCAGTGTCCTGCATATGAGAGCAGATCTGGGATTTTTTATTTTTTTTATAATGTATTGATATTAACACCGTAAACCTTGCAACAACCTGAATCCTACTGAATATGAAAAAGTTTTCCTGATTTGTCCTCTGTAGCAAGCTTCTAGCGAGTGTCCTCTTCACACAGCAGGACTCATCTGACTGTTACAGTTACACAGAAGCATTCATCTAACCCTCGCTTCATTGGCTACAGAGTTAACATTCACTTCACCAGCCAGCGTATAAACTCAGCTCATATCTGTCTAAAATGGGGGAAAAACCTTAGAATAGGAAGAATGTGAACTGATGTGAAAGTAAAACTGCAGTGTGTCAGAATGAAGCGAGTCCTCATGGGAACTTCAGATGGGTGATTTACCTGAAGAATTACCAGTGTCATACTGGTATTTGTAATGTGAAAAACCTGCTTGAGTTTCTGTGAACAGATCTGCTGTCCATGCTTATTTTTATTCAGCACTCCTCATGTCTGCTCAGACAGACTTCGTTTTCATAACCCTGTCATTATGAGAGATAATAACCCTTGATTCTCTGGAATAGCTGGCTCTGACTGGTCAGTGGTGTCATTATAATAAGGATGAATAACTGACCGCTGATTAAAGCGCATCCTTTTCAAACAACATTTCCAGCTAAAATCTTTCCTAATATACATGTTCAGAGAATAGCTTCATGTTGTCAAATTAGACACGCTACTAACTGAAATGACTGATAATTAAACTCACATCTGACAACCGCTTGACATTTTATTTCTGAGAATAGTTTCCCATCCTCTAAATCCCTCCATTAGTTTTGTGCAGTCTGACATTTTGTTTCACGAACACTTTCTGAGAATCAGTTACTCGATCTTAGAACAAAACCAAACCTGATCTGAATCCTCTCCTCTGAACCGCTTCCTCCAGCCTCAGCTTTTCAACTTATATTTTCATTTATGCCCTTTTTAAAGAGTACTGGCCATCTCTAAACCATGCAAAACAACCAATATTTAAATAGTTGAGCTAGACAACACTAGAAACTCACTAGAGCTCGATCCAAAAGCTGTGAAACAGAAGAGCACTGATGATTGATTCATGTGTGTGTGTGTGTGTGTGTGTGTGTGTGCAGCTTCCTCACATGCCGCACATCAGCGAGTGTCTGATGAAGAGGAGTCTGAAGCCCACGGATCTCAGAGACATGACGCTGGGACAGCTCCAGGTCATCGTCAACGACCTGCACTCTCAGATCGAGGGTAAACACCTCACACACTGCACGAATGCGCTCCGGAGTGTGTGACGTGTGTGTGACGTGTGTGTGTGTGTGTGTGATGCTCAGGTCTGAACGAGGAGCTGGTGCAGCTGCTGCTGATGAGGGACGAGCTTCACATGGAGCAGGACGCCATGCTGGTGGACATCGAGGACCTGACCAGGTGACCAAACCATGACAAACACAGGACTGGAGGAAAAGTACAAGCCTTGAGTTTCAGGACTACTCCAGTAAAGCACAAATTCCCCTAGACAAGCTTGAAGTACTTTACACGGGAGCCAGAACATGTTTTCACAGCGCCACTCACATATAGATCTGAATCAGATTTTATTATTACATTCTCTGCTTTTAGTGAAAGCTTTTAGTCATTCTGTTCTGTTTGTGTCATTTTTTTTAGTCACACTTTTTTAAGGTGTTTAAATAGCAAATATTCCAGTAATATGCATGATATTAAAACAACTAGTTAACATTAAGAACTGATCCTTAAAACTAAAGTGTTAGCATTTTATTTTTATGTTTATTTAGTTTTTATTCATTTTTATTTAAGTTTTAGTTATAAAAGTTAACATAAAGTTAAATTAAATGTGTATATATATATATATATATATATATATATATATATATATATATATATATATGTGTGTGTGTGTGTGTGTGGTGTATTATTAGCAATAACCAAAAAAAAAAAAAAAAACATTGTATGGTTAAAACAATTATTGATTTTATTTTATGACAAAAATCATTAGGATATTAAGTAAAGATCATGTTCCATGAAGGTATTTAGTAAATTACTGTAAATATATCTAAACTTAATTTGTGATTGGTAATATGCATCGCCAAAACCAGTCTTAAGTGTCCATTTTTTTATTAATTTCAACATCATCTGAAGCTGAATAAATGATCTCTCATTGATGTGTGGTTTGTTCGGAGGACAATATTTGTCTGAGATACAACTATTAGAAAATCTGGAATCTGAGGGAGCAAAAAAATCTAAATATTGAGAAAATCATCTTTAAAGTTGTTCAGATGAAGTTCTTAGCGATGCATATTACTAATCAAAAAATCAGTTTTTAAATATTTACAGTAATTTACTAAATATGTTCATGGAACATGATCTTTACTTAATATTCTAATGATTTTTGGTATAAAAGAGAAATGTAGAATTGTGACTCATACAATGTATTGTTGTCTATTTCTACAAATATACGTCTGTGACACTGATGACTGCTGCTGTGCTGCTGGGAAACACACACACACACACACACACACACACACACACACACATATACATTCAATTGAATGGTAATTAAATACTGTTAATCAATAAGTGTTTTCACACTTTTTTTTTTTGTAAAATCCCTCTAACCAACCAACAGAAGGCAATTCCTTAATGACAGCATCATCATCATCATCTGATGAATTCTGGGATGTTTGAAATCAGTCTGATAATACCAATATTTCAGGCGATGATTAAAAAGTGAAGTGGTTTTAATAAAGATCCTGTGCTTTTTCCTGTCACTCTGTAAATAACCCTGCTGTAGTTATAAAGCTATTGGCATAAAAGAAAAAAAATTTTTTTTGAACCATACAATGTTTTTTTGGTTATTGCTTATAATATACCCCAGCGATATATATATATATATATATATCTCAATGTTTATTTCAAGTTACAAAACCGCTGTGTACATGTCATTATGGTAATGAACTTTAGACATTCTACTCTTAGAGTAACTTTATAACTCCATGTTAACCAGCGGTCATTAGAGTATTAATAGACTGCTTAATATCTGCTAGCACTTTATTTTGATGGACATTTGCATAGACTTTGTTTTAAGCTGTCCTTGTTACAGTGTAATTATAGATTTAAGTACTGAGTAATATTAATTAACTACATGCTACTCACTTGCATGTAGTTATGCATCATTTATTGTTATTATAAGAGTGAGTAGATGCAACATGTGTAACAAGGGCACCTTGAAATAAAGCATCACTGAACGTCTCCTGAGGGACTGTAAGTCAGTCTGTGTTAACAGCGTGCTGTCTGTGTTCCTCAGGCACGCTCAGAGCCAGCAGAAGCACCTGGCGGAGAAGACCCTGTCCAAATGAAGACAGACACGTGATCAGCTTCTGTGAGCGCTCATGTCCTCAAACACTAAACACAGGCCTCCGGACCCGTTCACTAAACTCTGACCGTCAGAACAGAAACACCTCGAGAGAGAGGAGCTCGAGGAGAGAAGACGGCGAGCCGTGTTTTAAATGTTGAATGTTTGGACGCCTCTGAATAAGTGTTCATATCATTTTCATTCTGTTGTATTCAGATTCTTTATTTGAGGGAGATGCTTCTGTACAGATATGTGTAAAATAAGAAAAAATAAAACTTTGTTTCATAGACCGTGGCGTTCTGGGTCGTCTGTTGAGGAGAAAATACCAATCGTTACTAAAACCACTTTCTGTGGAAGATCCTTTCTATAAAATTCTGACTTTTCCTCAATTCTGAGAAGAAAAGTCCAAATCAGAAGAAATAAACTCAGGATTCACAATTACCTGTAGTATTTAACATTGCACTTATGATTAAACACAAGAAGATTCAACACATGTGCTGCTCTTTACATTTTTTATTAAAAACTGGCATCAAATATATTCCAAAAAGTACTAATTGTTTTTTTTTTTTGTGAAAATGAATCATGTTTAAAGGTTAGAAATGCGTCACTTCTACAGACGGATGAATTTGTGTATCATGTGCTATTTGAGACACACACTGTCTGCAGCTTTATCAAATATTAGTCAGATAATTGTGTGAAATACTCGTATAAACAGACTGCTGTGGTTGGGTATTTAGATATTTAGTGTTTCCCAGTTGTGTTGTGATTTGTGTTTGAATGAAGGATGTTGTTGAGGTCACAGTGATGAGTGTGTGAACACATCAGTGTTTATTCCAGTTTCATTGTAGCAGCAGCAAACCAATAGAAAAGCACTGTTTGTAATTGTGAGGAGGTTGTTTAGTGATTTAAAGTGTGAGGGATTCCCCCATCATGAGTTTAAAGCCCTTCACACTCGTTCTCCAGCAAACACACACACACACACACACACAGAGAGAGAGAGAGAGAGAGACTGAGACGGACACTCATCATGAAGAACTGTGAGTAACTCACTTCTCATCTGTTACACTGATGGAACTGATCTGTTACATCTTTACTCTTCTGTTTGATCTTAGTGTTACAAGTTAACATGAGCTGATGTAGTGCAGTGATGCAGCAGCTGACCCGAGTGTGTGTGTGTGTGTGTGTGTGTGGGACGCAGGTGCAGTGTTCAGTGTATTTGTGGCTCTTGCTCTGGCGTCTCCAGCTCCTCCGAACACACAGCGGTGTGAATGCAGCTCTGCGGCCAGGTCTCTGCTCTCCAGACTCTCACACATCATGATGAAGGTACACACACACACACACACTCAGCTCTGCAGAAATCTGTGATGAATTCAAATAGAGATTTGGGATATGAAGGTCAAAACTGAATATGTTTTTAATTTCAGTACATTTCGTCTCTATTTTAAATATACTTAGGGTTGGAATTTTAAAACTTATTTTTCTGTTTTAAGGCCTACATTGTTATAGACAACTCAACATGTAGGAATCTATTTTCTTAGATTGATAAATACATGGAGGCCGAAATAGATTTTTGGATGCTTTGAAATATATATATATATATATATATATATATATATATATATATATATATATATATATATATATAAATAACTTTTAAATGTCCTTTAGGTTTTTTTTTTTGTATTTGTAATATATTTTATATATTACTATAAATATACTTAAAATATATATATATATATATATATATATATATATATATATATATATATATATATATAGTCCTGTACAACACAATCATATAGTCCCTATGATTGTGTTGTATTGAAGTAGTGTCATCAGAAAAGCCGTGGTCAAACTGAGACGCGTCAGCTTTATAACTACAGCAGGGTTATTTACAGAGTGACAGGAAAAAGCACAGGATCTTTATTAAAACCACTTCACTTTTTAATCATCGCCTGAAATATTGGTATTATCAGACTGATTTCAAACATCCCAGAATTCATCAGATGATGATGATGATGATGCTGTCATTAAGGAATTGCCTTCTGTTGGTTGGTTAGAGGGATTTTACAAAAAAAAAAAAAAAAAAGGAGTGAAAACACTTATTGATTAACAGTATTTAATTACCATTCAATGATAATATATATATAAATGTCTCTTTTATGCCAAAAATCATTAGGATATTAAGTAAAGATCATGTTCCATGAAGATATTTCGTTAATTTTCTACTGTAAATATTTCAAAACTTAATGTTTGATCAGTAATATGCATTGCTAAGAACTTCATCTGAACAACTTTAAAGATGATTTTCTCAATATTCAGATTTCTTTGCTCCCTCAGATTCCAGATTTTCAGATAGTTGTATCTCAGACAAATATTGTCCTCCGAACAAACCACACATCAATGGAGAGATCATTTATTCAGCTTTCGTGATGACCCTTATCATTTCATCTGAAGCATTTTTCAGCAATAAGAGTAATATTATGTTGTGTGTGTGTGTGTGTGTGTGTGTGTGCGTGTGTGTGCAGCAGGGGAAGATGCAGCACAAGGATCTGTTTGCTGGCTTTAACTGCACAGATCTGGAGGCTCAGATGATTCCTCACACTCTCACAGCGTCTGTGTGTCAGCCCAGCTCCTCTGATGAGGTGAGTCTTTAGTGGAGCTGAACCCTCATCACACACCTGACCACTCTTACTGACATGACACTACTGATGTAACTCATGACAGCGCCACCTACTGACAGAAGTCTAGAAACATCAGCCGGTCAGGCTTCTGCTCTGCTCCGTGTATTTCTGCAGACAAATGTCACGGTTTCTCCATGAAAACTCTGTTTGGTTATTAATGTTGTTCTTAAATAACAGTCAGTCTGATCAGTTTTCTCGAACTTCCTAATCTCACTCGTCCCTGTGATTGCTGCTCCTAGTTAATATAACTAACACTAGTTAATGCATTAACTAACAATGAACAGATGTATTTGTATTAACAAATGTATCGAGGACAAAGACATTTAAAATACATATACATAGAAAGCACGTTGAATGCAAGTTTAGTGGCTACTTTTAAGGTTTCAAATACGTTTTGGGAAAATGAAATGTTGAAATGTAGATGAAATAATGTTTCAGTGTAACACTCATTTTTATGTACAAATTAAAACAACATACTTATTCTGCACTGTACATTTTAAAATATAGAAAATAATATTAAGTGAGCATACTACATTTTAAATTAGTAAAATAAAAATCTTAATGATAAATGGCCAAAATGGGATAGTGGCAAAGTTTAAAAATGTAAAATGAGTTGGAGTAAACTAACTAGTTCTTTGATATGTCATAAACTGATACTTGTGTTAAATATACCTGACAAGATTGTTACACTGAATGACATTTTAGTGGCTGTTTTCTGTAAATCATGGTAAAAATGTATTATATAATCAGAAACTAACAAACCTGTTTAATCGATCAGGAGACTTTCTAATGTACAGTTCAAAGCTCGTCTTTGACCCACTGCTAGTTAATGTCAGCACAGGTCAAGTTCATCTGGACATTAACTGAGATGAACAAATGCTTCAGGAGTGTTTTTTCCTTGTCAGTGATCTGAAGTCATCAGCTGATTGAGACGTGTTCTCAGTAATTGTCATTATGTGTGCTTTCAGGAAGCGTCCTGCTCCAGCCACAGGAGCTCGTCTTTCAGTGAGGTGAGTGTGTTATATCTGTCTGATTCTCCTCAGCTGATCCGCTCCGTCTAATGCTTGTGTGATCTTCACAGACGCAGTGTCTGATGAACATCCGAGCCGATCTGCGCTATTACGACATGATGCTGACCTCCTACAAGCCCAGCGAGACTGATCTGAGTCCAGTGAAGACGGCCACCAAAGCCCTGATGGATGTGAGCATCTCCTCCTTCTCCTTCACACAGATGCCATCCCAACATACTACATGATCACCGAATCCCACAGTTTGACCAATCAACCAGACACCGACTTCTAAGATCTCTGACACAGAGCTGAATTCAGTAGAGAAAAAACACTGCTACAAACATTCATTCTATTAGCTTTGAATTCTGGGTACAGTTTTTATATTGTGGGTCAAACTGACCCTAACTGGATTCAATACTATTAGCCAAAAAATCGAGAAACTAAAAATCAGTAAACCTTTAACAGTAATGCTTCTCACATATTACAACACAAATACAACTGTATTCAACAACTATTTTTAAACAAAAAGAAATATTGTAAATAGTAATAGTACTGTAAATTTATGTTTTTAATTTTTACAATAATAAAAAAACAACAACATAAAAAAGCAGTAGAGCATGGTGCTAACACCAAGGTCATGGGTTCGATTCCCTGTTAAATTAGTATGCTTAAACTGATAGAAATGTAAATTTATTGGGATAAACGCATCTGCCAAATGAATGAATGCAGATGTGAACACCCTTAGAGGCTAGCTCAGAGCCTGGCACGACAAAATACATTAAAAAATGATTTTATTCTAGGTCTGTGCTGACGCCATTGACTGTGAAACTTTGGCTGAAACTGACTTATAAGCATCACAATGCATAACAACTGCATGCACATATTTGCAAATTCCACAGCTTTTCCACATTGTACCACAGCATATGTTGCAGGCATGAGAAACTGTGACTAAATACCCAAAATACCCTAGGTTAACTAGTATTTCTGATGACCAACATAACACAAGGGTTAAGGAACAGGAGACAGAACAGTGTTCACTGCGCAGTACTCACTTAGTTTTCTTCAGTGTAGTGTGTGTGCAAAAGCCTTGAAAGTAATAAGATGTCGTGTGTGTGTGATGAAAATACTAAATGGCAAATTGTGCTTGTTTTACAGTGTTTGGATGAGAACTGTGAGGCCGCAGATGGAGAGTTTCCTCAGGTGAGTCTGTCATCATCTCTCAAGGTGATGATACACAGGGCAACTCTCTCAATGGGAAAGTGCCCATGCAAGCAGCATTGCTCAGAGACGTTATCCCGTGAATCATCATTCATGTTCAATCAGACACTCTCTCTGACGCTTGTGTTCTCTGTTGTGTGCAGTGGCACATCTGGACCGGCTCGTCCTTCACTGACCGTCTGTCGCTGTGTAAAGCGCTGAAGGGCTTCCACATCCGGGCCATCACCCTGAACCGGGCGCTGGGGTACATCGGCTCCGGAGATCACAGGAAATGACCCCATTCAATCCGGGGAGTCACACATAAGCTGAATATTTATGTTCATCACTCAATCTATTTATTTGTTTTAAAAGATTATTTATTTCTGTGTAAAAAATGTGATACATTATTTATTAACTATTTATTAAAATATCTGTGCGGCAAAAAAAAAAAATTTTGTGTTTGTGTGGATGATTTTCATGAAGTCATGGACTCGTAAAATACAGTTATCAATGGTTTATTGAAGCTAAACTTATCCTGAAATGCTCTGGTTTATGACGTCAGAACATTATCATGAGCGCCCACGTTCACACATCATGTGAGGTGATGACAGGGAAGCAGGAGAGAGTATTTGTCAATGATAAGAGTCAGATGTGATGAAGCATGTGAGCTCATGAAGGATCAGGGCTTCATAAAGCAGTGTCATTCTGACTGAAGGATCCCAGATAGCAACATGTTGTCATCCCAGATTCGGCACATGAGGAATGATGATCTGGCCCACATGTAGTGTGCAATGATGGCACTTGAGCGGAGCGCTCCTGTTTGCCAGATCTGGGCCAAAAGCAGACCATAGCAATACCACATATCAGCCAAGAACAAAGAAATAAACCACACTGTACCTTTTCTGAGCCAGAAAATCTCCATATATTATTTGTAGAGTCCTTTCATCTTGTCTAAGCTTGTTAACAAGCAAAATCACTGAAGGAGAGAACAGAAATAAATAAATAAACTCAACAACAACAGCTGACAAAAGATAAAAGACATTAAATCTCTGATGCAGAGGAGAATTAAACAAGTCCACAAACAGCATTAGCAGCTTCACTTATTACTAACCAGACTGACTTTATTTCTCTCAGAGGTCTATGGAAGTTCTTATTGAGAATTATCAGAGGTTTAAATCGTAATGTTTGATTAATGTGAAGTCACCATAATGGTGATAAGTGTTTCCATTAGTTGGTCTCTTAACTCTTATCACAAACAGGTTGTCTTTGCTTGCGGCTGTGTTTACCAAACATGTTTGCAGTAACAAATGATAAAAAATTGACTCTTTTTGTCATGGCCTTAATACTTGTGCTAAAACTGCAGTGTAAAATCAGTGTTGCAGAACCAGTTTTTCTTTTTTTTTTAAAGAGCACAAAAAGTTAAGCTCTAATAACACATGAACCTCAACAATGGTGACAATATAAACTGTAACGTCCCAATGCATGCTGGGTACTATAGCAAAAAACTCCAGGCATGCATTAAAGCATGAATAAATTATGCAGCTGAATTGTCCTTACACTGTTAAAAATCGCAGTAAAAAACGGACAAATTTTGACAGTAACATACTGTTTTTCATTAAAACATTGCATTCTGGGTAATATTCATCATTTTCCAGAAGGTAGCCTGCTGCTATATATCGTAAATGAACAACGTTCAAAATCACACTCAGAAGCTGTGTTTCAAATCACACCCTACACCCTCATTCACTATTCCACATGAGTTTACTAATATAGTCCACCTGACAGAGAGAATAAAAATTAATGAGTGAATTCAGACACTAATCAACAGCTGCTGTTAACGAGTAGAATCACTGAAGAAAAAAAAACATAAAAAGACAAACACATGAAATACAACTGACTTCAGCCACAGCCTTAGATGAAATCAACTGAAGATTTAAACGATCAACAAACAGCTTTACCAACTTCACTCATTAATAACCAGACTGACTTTATTTCTATCAGATCAGAGATCAAAAGATCTTATTGAGAATTACAGAGATTTAGATGATAATGTTACTGTTTCGTTTAGCGTCACCATTTTGGAGATCAGTGTTTGCTTTAGTTGGGCTCCTGACCATTGACTTTTGTACTTTACATTTTGTTTCATTGCTATATTTGTATCTTTATGATGCATCTATTACAGCAGTATTAATTTTGATGATCAAGTGATTATGGCTGTTTCTGTCTGGCATAATCTAGTAGACTGACTTAATGTGTTTCTTTAGTAACCAAATATTAATTTATTGTTGAAATATGTGAGAGAATGACACAATTTATTTGTTTCTTCAATTTTATAAGATTGAACAGTAATGTGATAAGCAGAACATGTTTTTAACGACAGTTTGAGTTTTAAATATTTCGGGCAGCAGTCCCCACAACACTCAAAGAGAGAAATCAACAATCAGCATATGAATCTCAACAATGGTGACAATCAAAAGGTTTATGATGCAATGCATGCTGGGTACCAGCACAAGATAAAACTCATCAATGACTCCCAGCATGCATTGCGGCATGAATAAATTATGCCCCTGAATTGTTCACTTATTTTCTTGAATTCTTATGTGCTTATAATTTTGCTTTTGTCTTAAATTTTAGTAGCATGTTTTGTGATGTTCAGAACTTATCTGTTTATTTATTTTGTGGATTGTCACCATTGTTGTGATTCATACGCTGACTATTGATGTTTCTGTCTAAATTTCAGCAAAGGTTTTTTTTTTTTTTTTTTTAACAGTCTTTCATAACTTATGGCTCAGCAGTGTTTCTTATCTTGCTGTAGTATCAATAAGAGAAGGGACGTGGGATTGGATCAGAAATAATAGTGTTTGTTCTTGTCAACCTATAAACAACAATACCAGATTTATTTTATTCTGGTTAGTTTTTTTTTTTTTTTTTTTTTTTGCCATAAGTTCCAAAGACGCATTGTTACAGCATGTAAAAAAACCTTAGTTGTTGAAAAGTCACTTTCAAGAGCCCAACTAAAGTAAACACTGATCTCCATCATGGTAGTGAAAAAAACACCTAAACCTATTTAACTCTCAATAAGATCTTCCGTAGACATCTGACAGAAATAAAGTCAGTCTGGTTAAGCAGTTTTAGGAAGTTGTTTAATCAGATCTTGAGAGACTTGATGAATTATTTTATTTCAGTTGATTTCATCTAAGGCTGTGGCTGAAGTCATTTGTAGTTCATGTGTTTCTCTTTCCTTTAGTGTTTCTGTTTGTTAATAGCAGGTGTTCATCACTCATGCTCAATCATCAATTAATCACATAATTATCTCATTAACTTCACTGATTCAGTGTTACTCAAACACTCTGTAGTGAGTACACATTATACAGTATTGTTCAAAATAATAGCAGTACAATGTGACTAACCAGAATAATCAAGGTTTTTCGTATATTTTTTATTGCTACGTGGCAAACAAGTTACCAGTAGGTTCAGTAGATTCTCAGAAAACAAATGAGACCCAGCATTCATGATATGCACGCTCTTAAGGCTGTGCAATTGGGCAATTAGTTGAATTAGTTGAAAGGGGTGTGTTCAAAAAAATAGCAGTGTGGCATTCAATCACTGAGGTCATCAATTTTGTGAAGAAACAGGTGTGAATCAGGTGGCCCCTATTTAAGGATGAAGCCAACACTTGTTGAACATGCATTTGAAAGCTGAGGAAAATGGGTCGTTCAAGACATTGTTCAGAAGAACAGCGTACTTTGATTAAAAAGTTGATTAGAGAGGGGAAAACCTATAAAGAGGTGCAAAAAATGATAGGCTGTTCAGCTAAAATGATCTCCAATGCCTTAAAATGGAGAGCAAAACCAGAGAGACGTGGAAGAAAACGGAAGACAACCATCAAAATGGATAGAAGAATAACCAGAATGACAAAGGCTCAGCCAATGATCACCTCCAGGATGATCAAAAACAGTCTGGAGTTACCTGTAAGTACTGTGACAGTTAGAAGACGTCTGTGTGAAGCTAATCTATTTTCAAGAATCCCCCGCAAAGTCCCTCTGTTAAAAAAAAGGCATGTGCAGAAGAGGTTACAATTTGCCAAAGAACACATCAACTGGCCTAGAGAGAAATGGAGGAACATTTTGTGGACTGATGAGAGTAAAATTGTTCTTTTTGGGTCCAAGGGCCACAGGCAGTTTGTGAGACGACCCCCAAACTCTGAATTCAAGCCACAGTACACAGTGAAGACAGTGAAGCATGGAGGTGCAAGCATCATGATATGGGCATGTTTCTCCTACTATGGTGTTGGGCCTATTTATCGCATACCAGGGATCATGGATCAGTTTGCATATGTTAAAATACTTGAAGAGGTCATGTTGCCCTATGCTGAAGAGGACATGCCCTTGAAATGGTTGTTTCAACAAGACAATGACCCAAAACACACTAGTAAACGGGCAAAGTCTTGGTTCCAAACCAACAAAATTAATGTTATGGAGTGGCCAGCCCAATCTCCAGACCTTAATCCAATTGAGAACTTGTGGGGTGATATCAAAAATGCTGTTTCTGAAGCAAAACCAAGAAATGTGAATGAATTGTGGAATGTTGTTAAAGAATCATGGAGTGGAATAACAGCTGAGAGGTGCCACAAGTTGGTTGACTCCATGCCACACAGATGTCAAGCAGTTTTAAAAAACTGTGGTCATACAACTAAATATTAGTTTAGTGATTCACAGGATTGCTAAATCCCAGAAAAAAAAATGTTTGTACAAAATAGTTTTGAGTTTGTACAGTCAAAGGTAGACACTGCTATTTTTTTGAACACACCCCTTTCAACTAATTGCCCAATTGCACAGCCTTAAGAGCGTGCATATCATGAATGCTGGGTCTTGTTTGTTTTCTGACAATCTACTGAACCTACTGGTAACTTGTTTGCCACGTAGCAATAAAAAATATACTAAAAACCTTGATTATTCTGGTTAGTCACATTGTACTGCTATTATTTTGAACAATACTGTAAGTGTTCACTTAAAACTGAGGATTTTGTTGTGGGGTTTAAAGGGTAAAAAATTTAAGATGAAGAAAAAAACAGCATAAAACATAATTTAACAGTAATAAACTGTAATTAATTTACAGGAAACAAACTGTAGAAAAACAGTTATTTACTGGCACCCCTGCTGCTTTTCTACAGTTTGTTGTTGTAAATTAATGGTTGCCAGCAAAAAAAAAAAAATTTTTACAGTTTGTTGCTGTTAAGTCAAGGAAAAACAGTAATATACTGTAAAATGTAAATGTCAGATTTACCAAATGAAAAAAAAAAAGTTAATTTAACTAACATTTTTGTGAACATCCATAGAAAAAATTTATGCAAAGTCATACACTGATAATGAGAGTAAATACTGAACTCAACTGTATTAATGTGTGTTTGCACAAGAGAGATCGTTTAGTTTAATATAGTTTTGCTGTTCACCATTGTGCTGGAGAGTAGAGCCGGTGCTTCAGTCAATGATGAGCCACAAGTTCTGATCTGTTTCTGCTTTATATAAAGACAGTAAATTTGGATTCTACTGATACAGTGGTGATCTCTGTGTTAAGTATTTCAGCACATACATGTGAGCTGCAGTGATTTGAGTAAAAGTCATGCATTTAGTTACTTTACTACTACACATTAAGTGTTTGCAGTTTTATATTAAGAAATATTACTTCTCAGTGGACTAAAATCAAATAAGTACATAGGACTAACATCATAGGAATGCTAGCTTTTATACTTGAACTGTTTGAAGCAGTGGGAGTGGAGTCAATTTCCATGGTATAATTTACGGTAAAATATTATAAAAAATAAATAAGAGTGGTAAATTAATGGTTGAAAGCTGTAAATTAATAGTACTTTAAATTATTGTTATTTAACGACACAATTTTTTGCAGTGTAATAAATTTTGTGACATCCATAATTGATCCGATAAGCTGTGTATCATTTCACCATTGTTGAGATTCATATGCTCATTGCTGATATCTGTGTTTCAGTGTATTTCAGCTTTCTATTTTAAACTGATGTTGTAACACGTGTTGCAGTAACACAGAATTTGTAATGTGAAATCATAAAATTACACAGCTGCTCGATTCAAATGACTTCAGTGAATCATGCCATTTCACAATTGAATCATGAATCATAATTGTGAAACCATCAACAGCAAATTATCATGTAGTGCACATGCATTTGTCAAACACACCGTCACAGCAACCAAAGAATACAAATGATTAATAATAAAAGTTAAGAGCCCAACTAATGTAAACACTGATCACTATTATGGTGACAGATGAAACAAATGTTAGATTTAACCCCCTGTTAATTCTCAATAAGAACTTCCATAGACATGTAAGAGAAATAAAGTCAGTTTGGTTAGTAATAAGAGAAGCTGGTAATGTTGATTGTGGATTTGTTTAATCCTCCTCTACTGAGATGTTCAAAGGTTTAATGTCTTTTATCTTCAAGGCTCTGACTGAACTCAGCTGTTGTTGTTGAGTTTCTGTTCTCTTTTCTCTTCAGTGATTTGCTTGTTAATAAGCTTAGAGGATTCTATAAATAATATATGAAGATTTTGTGGCTCAGAAAATGTCCTGTGTGGTTTATTTATTTACTCTTGGCTGAGATGCAGCATTGCTATGGCAAGCTCTTGGCCCAGATCTGGCGAACAGGAGCGCTCCGCCTAAGTGCCATCATCCCATGGTACATGTGGGCCAGATCATCATTCCTCATGTGCGAAAATATGTTGCTATCAGGGATGAGCAGATGAACACCGCCGGCCTCCACATCACATGTCTGAAGATCATAAGATGAATGTACTGCATTTGACAAACATTACATGGATAGAAACTGTCGGAAATGAAGCTCCTAAAGCCTTAAATGACAAAACCACTGTTTGTTTTTTCATCCACTTTCATGGTTTATTCATCTAAAGAAAGGTAAAATTCCTCCAGAATAAAGATTCCCCTGAGAGAGCACATTAAACAGGTGCGAGAGGTGTACCCAACCAACATTTCATAAAAAAATAATTAGACAGAAAAAAAAAAAAACTAATGCAGCCGATTGCTGAAATATTCTGAACCGGAGTCACAAGACAAAAGCTCTGTGTCCATATGAATAGTGATGGTCTCTTGTGCAGATGGAGCACGTATCTGCAGAAATATCATGATATCATACGCTGGTGTTAGTTCATAACCATCAGAGAAGGACGGCACCTGAGATCAAAACATCAATCCTGATGACAGATGATCACGGCTCATAATTCAACAAAACAAACTGAGCTCCATACTTACAGTCCTCACAAAGACAATCAAATATGTACAATATCTAAAAATGTACAAAGAGCTACACAGAAAAATGTACTAAGAGTGTCAAGTATCCACAGTTCCTGAAAGCTCCAGATTCCAGTACGAGCACACACCTCAGGACTTCTCTTTTCATCGCTCTCTATCAGTGGTTAAAATGGTTTCCGATGATCGGTCGGAGGTCCACAGACACCAGACAGGTAGACAGACGTGCGCTGATCTCCCAGCTGAAGCTCATGTAGCAGAGTTATTCTGGAGCATCTCTGGAAAAAGAGGAGACACAATGTGGATGTGTATGATTAGACAAACTGCAGTTCTGCTGGCATGGTGAACTGAAACAGAAGCCCTGACGAGAACACAAACCACACATTATCAGAATTACTACAAATGATCACTGTTTACTGTGGTAACAGTAACTGTCATTATTACAGAATTATTTTATATTAAAGGTGCCATCTGTAATGTTTGGCAAAAAAAATCAAGTCATACTCCACATTCCATAACAGATGGGGGCAGTATGCCTCAATAAAGTGAATTGGTCTACTCTAGAGTAACAAACGAGAAACGGCATAGTCTCTATGCTCCGCCCCTACTTTCACAACAACACTACAGCCATAGCCGAAGCCTAACTGTGCGTTCACACTGCCGGCGTCTAGAGCATCAAAAATCGCTCTTGCCGCTCTGCTCACGACGCTGCAGAAAGATTTGTGAGCGCTCAGACGCTCTAACGTAGATCGAATGCTTATTTTGTATTTAAAGCGGCCGCAGAGCAAACAAGCTTGTTGATCTCGTGCAGACTAACCACAAGGAGTTATAAGTTAACCTCATTAAATATTGTTGTGGACGAAATATTAGGATCCTTTACTTAAAATGAATTAATAGATTAATAGATTAATAGATTAATACAAATGCTAAACAGCAATAATCAACCTGTCCTTTATTCTGCTTGAGAACTAATGTGCCAACTCTCAAGCATTCACAGAAGAAGCCAGGTTTCAATTTTCCAAAATGATTTTACTGAAATATTAGCATTAAATGTTTTTCTAAAGGGGATTTCGGATTTCTCTTTTTATCACATAAATCAGAAAATACTGTCAATAGACAGAAAACAGCACATCGTCAACATATTGTATGAATCAGTGTGAATTATATATAAACAAACCCCTTAATAAATCTCTTGAGAATACAGAGAGGGAAAAAACTGTTTGCTGTATGTAAAAATATCTTTAAAGATATGAACTGGAATTTAAATCTACAGATGCAAATAGATAAAGAACAATAAAATAAACACCTAAATGTGTATTTAGAAGCAAAATTGATCAGTGCATGAAAAAAACCCAGCGGTTGTGTCTGTAGTGTCTTGCGTTAAACAGGAACGATTGCCAAAACCACAGACATCACCTGACTGAAGGTCACATGTCTGAACTGTCCTCCTAAAGTACTTCTGCATCCCTGTGCTGTGTTTGATCTGTTGGACTGTGTTGACATCTGCTTTAGATGCACATCTCACTCCATGAGCCTTGTCACCAGAAGGTCACGTAAAAAATAATAGTGGTTGACCGATATAGACTTTCTTGATATCTAATGCTAATATCATACGCCAACACATGCATAACAATTGCTGAAATTAAATGTATATTAATTTTATACAATATTTATAAAATTGATGAAAGTAAATCTGTAAAATAAACATAAAAGTCCTGCTTCTGAAACACTGGCCAAACAGAAAAACCTATCAGTCAATTCAGATCATTAAAAAATGCCAAATATCGGCCAGTATATCGGCCTTGGCTATATATTGATCAACCGCTAGTATAGAGTGGTTGATATCACACAGATAAATAAAATAAAAATAAAACTCTTAACAACCAAACAAAAATGTATCGGCTGCTGTTGATCGTTCCTACATTCCTAATATCGGCCGATATATCGGTTGACCTCTAAGAACAGACACACCTCAAAGACATTGCCATGTGTAACACGGAGCCCAGGCCATCCCTCCTGCTTGAGGATACACACTAAAACACACCAGATCCCGTCCAGACTCACCGTCCAGAGCAGCAATGACCTCATTCGGAACGTCATCGTTGTCCTTTAAACATTTGTGGAGATCCTGAATTCCCGCTCTTCCCTTGGGCTGACGGCGTCTCCAGCGCTCCAGCATGTTGAACTTCAGCATGGTCACATTCTCCTCGGCTTGCTCCATCTCTTCCAGGTCCTGCTTGCTGAGGCCCAGACAGCTGATGGCCACCACCTTCCACTCCTTCCCCATGCGTTTGGCCACCTGCATCAGCTGCTGGTCCGTCAGGTCCGGAGCCACGGCTGGTGCGTTACAGTCTGAAGACACACCAGCAGACCAGTCAACATAGAATCTGGATCAATTCTGTAATGGGACCATCATATACTTACCGGCCACGTCAATGCCACGAGCTTTCTTACTCGGTTTGTGACAGAGATCTTCCTCTGACATGCTACTGTGTCTTTTTCTGCCTGTAGACCGAGAGAACACAAAACATCCATCATTACTGAATATCCTGAAATTTGTGATGAATAGAGCGCTGAAGTGCTGATGCATTTTTGTAGACAAACCCATAAGGTATCATTACTCTGGTTCCCTCAACATAAACCCAGCAGGATTTGTCCACTGTGTTTCGGATTATTGTGGAAATTCAGCTCTTTGACCATCACAAGTTTATGATTACGAAAATCATGCTTACGATGACCACAATGATCAGTATTATCACCCTATTCCATACATATGGTTTCATATTTAATACCAACAAACGTAAACACTAAAACAAAAACATACCAAAGATGTCTGTCCGAAACTTTACTGCTGTTTCTCGTAAACAACACTATACAGCAAAAAATCCAGAGTGAAATTAACTCTGCTGGGAGTACATATGAGACCACACAAGAGTGAAAGTGTTAAAATAGGAGTGTTAAATTAACACTGAAGCAGAGTTAAAGTTAATGAGATAATTAAGTGATTAATTGAGTGATGATTGACCATTATTGACGAGACCAGATGTTAACATGCAGAATCAACAAAGATGAAAATCACTATGTTTATGTCACCATTATAGTGATCAGTGTTTGCTTTAGTTGGGCTCTTGAGCCTTACAATTTTAAAGTCAGATTTTCTTTGGCTGTTACAACTGAATTGTAACAAACAGACAAGAAAAAAAATCATAACATGGGCATTTGACCTGAATCACAAAACTCAACTAAAGCCTAAACAGATTTGATTGACCTCATTGATTATAACAACCCTTTGATTGTACAGTACCTGCTAATTAAAAGAATTTCTTGAAAGTTGTTCTGATAAAAAAAAAAAAAAAAAGCTTGTTTTAGGCACACACATACATCAAAGATTAGTGTAGGAATCTCAACAACGGTGACAAACAGCATATTCAGAAAAACATTAAAAAACAAACTACTAAAAGTAACATAAAAAACAAAAATAGAATAGTAAGAATAAAGGAAATTACTGAAACAATTCAGCTAATAATTTATTCATGCCGCAATGCATCATGGGAGTCATGGATGAATTTTGATAGGTGGCACCCAGAATGCACTGCAACATGCTTTTGGGATTTTCACCATTGTTGAGATTCACAGGCTGATTCTTGATGTTTGCATGTCTAACTAAAAGACTCTTTTGAAAGATTTTTGAGCAAACAACTTCCTCAGATTGTATTTAAAATGCTGGAAATATGTTGTTGAAGAATCACAGGGCTGCAATAATCAACAATGTAACTTTAACTCAGTAATTCAGGAACAACAATAGTATTTGCTTGTCCATCAGTTTTATAACTTAGTTATAACTGACAATTAAAGTCTGACTTTAACATTTTAGGGGTCAGGAGCCCAACTAAAGCAAACACTGACCACTATAATGGTGACACCATTAGAATAGTGATTTTCGTCTTTGTTGATTCTGCATGTTAACATCAGGTCTCATCAATAATGGTCAATCATCACTCAATTAATCACTTAATTATCTCATTAACTTTAACTCTGCTTCAGTGTTAATTTAACATTCCTATTTTAACACTTTCACACTCTTGAGTGTGGTCTCACATGTACTCCCAGCAGAGTTAATTTCACTCAGATTTTTTTGCTGTGTAGTTTATCAGGTATTACACGGAGCGAAGGTGAAAACAAAATGCCATCCAATCTTTTCTGAAGACAGTCAGGACATTCAGAGGTACATTCATATAATTAATTAATTAATATATTCATTTGTATAATTCCCTTAGCACGCGCCAGAAGTGAATAGCTAATCATTAGATATAAACCTTCTACACATATGACTTTAACATTGCCATTACTCTTTATTTTTTAAAAGCATGAAGATATCTTGGGCCATAAACCTTATTTTATTTTATTTTACTTTATATAAAATATGAAAATATCTTGGTTCCTAAACCTTATTTCAGGCATTCAAACAACAATAAAAAAGCACATTTACTTCAAGCAACTAGAAGTGCTGAAACATGACTGGTTTCTGGGTTTTGGCCTACAAAAACACATCATCCCCGCAGCACTGTATTGAGGACAGAGACGCACCACATACCTTTTGATGGTTTTCTGGGGTTTTCATCTATATGATGTACACAATCTCCTGTAAAAGATTTATAATTACATTTATTGTTCTTTTCAAACACAGGCCATTCTCAGGAAACTGTGTCTCCATGTCTTACTGTTACAAATGAACAGGGAACTGAATTAATAGTTTGGGGACCAGTTCTCACTATTAACTATTTAATAACTATGACCTCTGCCCCAATACACTACTAATTTGATGCTTATTTATAGTCAGTAAGGTAGTTTTTAAGTTTCGGTATAGGGAAGATTAAGGGGTCTAAACTGTGGTCATGATATGTGCTTTATGAGTACTAATAAACAGCCAATATGTTAATAATAGACATGCTAATAAGCAACTACTTATTAGTGTGAATTGGACCCTATACTAAAGTGTTACCAATTTAAACATCCTGCCAGAGGGTTGGAATAAAATATCAAGCTTTGGGTGACAGTTAGGCTTTCTGTACTAATCAGAAGTGAACATTTGCTCAAATTTTTGTCAGGTATAAGCCTGTGACTTCAGGCCTGACGTTGGAAAATAGGATTTCTTGAAGTTATTAATAAAGGAAGTGTTGAGTGAGCTGACCCTCTCTGATGGTAGCCGTCCAGACAGTCTGACCCGAGTCAGCGTCAGTCAAGGACAGTTTGAAGGGAGGACTCTCCTCGAAGAAGACCTCGAAGTATCCCTTGACCTCCACGATGACAGGAGTGAAGAGCATGTCCTGCACACACACACACACACACACACCTGTGACTGACTGACAGCTGAGCGTGTGAGTGGTGATCGGTGTCTGCAGTACCTCTGGTGTGATGTGACCCATGGGCTCGCTGATGAGACGGTACCTCCTGTTCTCCTCCAGCATGCATGTGGGCGGCTTGTCTACTTGTATGTACTTCTTGTTGTTCTTACAGTTGTTGGCCCGCCGAACAGCCCTCCTGATATCCTGAAAAACATGCCATCAGCTGTAATGTTGAAGAACCTCCTTCAAGAGTCTTCTCAAGCTAAACTAACTCAGGTTCAGGATTAGCTCAATTTGTACAAAACCAAACAAATTCCACCTGTTTTAAGCAGAACTACAATCCTTGCATCTCTTCTCTGACAGCTTTACTGAACTTTGAGTTTAATAATGTCACTATTGTCATCTGTAGAGCCGTTTTACAGCTCAAATTGATGAATTTTGCAACATTGATATTGTTATTTTCCTGTTTATTTCTGTGAAGCTGATTTAAAAAAATCCATATTGAATAAAGTGTTATGGAAATAAAGTGACCTGGAGTTTTCTATTGGTCAAGTGAGCAATGCAATGCTTTTCACTGAAAATAAAACATTGTATTAACCAATATCTTGTTGCTGTCCACTGAAACAAAAAATGGTGTAAGTACAATTAAACTATCAAACACCAACCGATGTATATAATAATATAATGTAATATAATTGTAGTTGTTTATATGTTATTTTTCATTCATTCTGGAAGGTTGTTAATGAGAAACTCAAAACTCAAGTTTTCTCAAGGCGTTCTGCCAGCTGGTGGTTTTCTATTATCAAATCATATTTATTGCTAGGGACTCATCAGTTTTACCAGGAATTTAGTGTGGTTTTATGATGGTAAAACTACACCGTCTTTGCGACACAGGCTTCTAAAATCCAACTAGGACAGCCCAAAGTTTAAATAAATAAACTTTTCATAATACTTTCTGGTGCTTTTTTGTTATTTTGAGCTTGACAGACCAGTCCCCTTTGATTCTATGCACAGAAGAGGCCAGCAGATTCTTAGAAGAATCAGTCATATTCATTTGGAAGGACATGAGGTCTTTAGACCTCCTAAAAGCCTTCAGAAGCTGAAACTGAAATGGCCTCTCTGACAGTGTGAATTATGCTACGCTAAAACCGCTCTGTAGTGTGCAGACCACAGGAAGTCATTTCACACGATAACGTGATGATTAAACCCACAGCGGAAGATAAAGACAAGCCCCTGTCCAGAGATGCATGTAAGCAGCCCACAAACATTTGTGGAAGCTTGACGATGAGCCAATATTAATAGATGACATTTATCAAGCGCATCAGCTTCATTCAACACTTTTGGCTTGTGTCACATTGGTGAGTACCTAACCAAAAAATGTGGCTTTGCATCATGGGCTGTAATTTTTTTTTTGGCCACAATGCAACAAAGGTCATTATCTGAGCTGAGCACTTCTCACGATAGAATCTGCTTGAAGATGAAAGATGAAAGAGCCGAATGACTGGTTCTCACTGGGTTTTTACATATTAAAAAGGGCCCTCTTTAAAATTCTGACACCTGGAAAGTGACAACATTTGGACAAATAACTTTAATATTAGTTCTCATGAAAGCTCACTAATTATGTTTAACGATCATCCATTTTAAAGGCTAAGCATATCCATTCATTATATAAAAGATGATTTTAACTCAAACACATAGAGTGTATAATCCATAATAACACTTCCTCCAGTGAAAAGTGCATCTGCTGTTGTCTCTCACAGATTAGTTTAGATCTGTTTAAACGCTGCTTGATCTGTGCAGATTTCTCTCCTGATTCAGACCAGAACACTTTTTCACTGGAGGAAGTGTTATTCTGGATTATAGACTCTATGTGTTTGAGTTAAAATCATCTTAATGCTGGATGTGTTTCAGGTTTTGTCTTCTCCAGATGTTCACTGATGGACTGGAGTGCTGTGGATTATTGAGATGTTTTTATCAGACTCTCATTCTGACGGCACCCATTCACTGCAGAGCATCCATTGATGAGACACTGATGCAGAGCTACATTTCTCCAGACGTGATGGAGAGACAATCTCTGGATAGTCTCTGCTCCTGTGAAAACTGAAAGCATGATGCTGAGATCCTACAGGTATTTTAAAGCTTCTAGACATTTAGTAGATGATGACACCCACACAATTGTTCACGAGCAGAGCAATAATCACCCAGAGTGGCAGACATGCAGGACAAAACGCAGAACTGAAACTGGCCTGACGTCACAATGATGTTAATGCCACTCGTCCCTGAAGAGATAGCACATAGCACAACACTGCTCTAGATTAACCCCTAGAATCAAATCTAAACATAGCAGATTACCAGAAGCTCACACAAGCAGCGCTACCGAGAATAAGACCCTGTGAAAAAGCCGTGTCATTTCTGTGAAAGCAGAAGGCTTTTAGCTGCTGATAAACTGTTTGGCGTGTTTCCTCACCTTGATGTCAGAGCAGTTGTTTCCAGCCAGGTAGACTCTGAAGGAGAAGGAGTTCTCCGGGCCCACCTCCTTGAACACCTGCACCACCCCATGATGCTCTGCTGATTTAGACGTCTGAACAATGGGACCCACGGGCGAAAGAGACGACACGTTCCACCTGACGTGACTGCCGGAGTGATCCACCGAGGGCTCGATCAGACCACGGCTGTTCTTCACATGCAGCACGCTGAACTTCACTTCGTTCTCTTTATCTGCTGATCGAAAATATGACGTCAAACCCCTCAAACGAGCACTTATTCTTCGGGAGAAACCGAAAAACCCTACTGTGGAAACCTGGTGAAATCTCTGTACCTGCTAGACACAGGGAGTGTGGGAACTGGACGGATTTGAGAATAGACGGATCGCAGTCCACGTCGAAAATAGGACCAGCGAATTTCCATGATCCGGTCAAGTATGTGCTAAACTTGCTCCAGGAGAGGATGCAGTAGGTGATCTTGACACGCTGAGAGACGTCGAACACCAGCCCCGTGTCTGAACACTCATACACCCCCTCGGCCTCCAGCTGCAGCCTACAGAAGAGTCCAGCCACGTCAAACACCTTCCTCTATCAACATTCACTTTAGTCAGAGAACATCAGCTTTCATTTAACTCATAAGCTGTGAAGATCAAGGTTTAATACTTCACTTCTCAGTTCTTCAAACATACTTCAACCCTAAATTATTGGGACACCGCCTTCTTTAGAACAGAAAAAAGCGAAACACTTGGCAACAAAGATAGAGACATAGATAATGTGGCTAAAAGTCGTATTTCCATCTCTGTTGCAACAGTTTTGGAAGTGTCTAAAATGACTGTGTCCATATGTACAAGTCACTGGTGTTTGGTGATGAGTTTCTGACTCAAGGTCTGCATGTAAAGTCACTCCAGACCAGTCAAGTTCTTCCACACTGACACGTTTTGCACCTTATACACAGAGACACTGTCATGTTAGAATACAAAAGGCTCCTGTCCAAACTGTTGCTATAAAATTACAAGCACACAATTCCCTAGAATATCATATATATATATGCTCAAACACTAAGATCTGTATTCATGGAAATTACTAAAGTAGCTCATTACTTTAGGGGTGCCAATACTTTTGTCCATATACGGTATGTTGGTTTTGGTTTGGAGAAAAACATTGATAATGATCAGAAATTCTTTCTTAAGCAGTAAATCATCATATTTTCATGATTTCTGAAGATCATGTGACACTGAAGACTGGAGGAATGATGCTGAAATGATCACAGCAATCAAGTTGAACAGATAAACAGCCATTTTAAATAATAAATATTGTTTTTGATCATATAAATGCAGCCTCTGCGAACAGAAGAGACTTCTTTCAAATCAGTAGTTATTCACAGGTTTACAGATTCATGTGTGGCATTTGAAGCTTGGCTTTCTTGACATATTAATCACTGGGAAATAATACCATGCAGCAGAAAGGTTTCAATGACACATTTGACAATTCTCACATTACACCTTGGATTTTACACTAGTCAAGTTTAGAATGCAGCACTGGTCATTTAGAAAACTGAGAGTCATAAAGCGAGGGACACATCTGCTGTGAGTCAGACGAGACCATCACGTCCTCACACACTGGGGACATACAGTATGTACAGTATGGAGGACCAGAACCTACTGTAGACGATCTCGAGACATTTTCCTGGGGGTTACCAGCTCGAATTTGGGATTCTGTGGGGGAAAAACAGCCTTGCGTCAGCATTACATTCATCATCAGCAATTCATTTCACTTTTCCATTTAGAAACAGACAGTTTTGAATCTTAAGCTACAGCAATACCAGAACCACTGCTATATGTTGTGATATAATGGCATACCAATACACAAATTTGTTTAATAGACAAATATCATATGCATTTATTGATCATTTAGTGAGGCTCATCATTTCTACATCACTAAATCCTTTTTGTTTTATAGTTGTCAGTATTTTTTATATTTTCCATAGTGTAGAATAATATTAAATAATGTCTCCAGAGAGGCCACAGTATTGAGCCATTACTGGCCTTGTGCTCAAAGTCACGACATTACAAGGTTTATAATGGTAAATATAAGATTTTATTAAGACCAAGCTAATAATTAGACTGGAATTTAGTAAGAAATTGTATCTTAATTAAAGAAAGTTTAGATATTTGTACTTGAAGACCAGACAAAATAGCATGCATGCTAAATTCATTGACATTTAATGCGTACATTTAGTCATTTAATGTGACTTACAAATGAGGACAATGGAAGCAAATCAACAAAAGAGCAACAAGAGCTGTGACAAGTCTAAGTTAGCTTAACAAAGTGCACGTAGCATGGGTTTTTTAATAATAAAAGAAAAGATAACTAGTAGATAGAATAGAGAAAGAGCAGGGAATGCTAGTGTTTTTTATTTTTAAGATCTGAAGACCATCTGCAGTGATTTAAGACTGTTTCAGGACATGTTAAGACCTGCAGACGTCTGTATTACAGGGCACTGTTTAACACTGATGTGCACCGTTTAATCCCTGATCGTGAGCGTTGTGTTCAGAGGCTGACCTTCAGAGCTCGGCACTTCTCACAGCAGGACTGAAGCGGCTCGTCCGAGGCTTTATGGGAGAGAAACACAGGTTTATAACACCAGCTGGGGATCTACACCCAGCACACATGAGAGGAGGATCTTTACCGGTGTGATGTTCTGCTCTGGGTCTCGTGTCGGAGTCTGGAAACACAGGATCATTATCATTAGGGTTTATCCTTCACTCAAGATCAGGAGGACTGACATACAGGTCATACAGGATAAAATGTTACTCCAGTCTCTCTCGATACTGGGATTATTACGGAGAGGTGTCCTCCTGACACTCATATTGCTTTAGTAGATTATAAGGAGATGCAAGTGTGAAAAGCACCAGTGTGTTTTCTAGTTCACCAGAACAGATTCTACAGACAGAGATCAAATCTGAACCTGAATCTCTTTCCTCTTCCTCGTCGTGGGCTTCCTCTTCCTCCGAGCTCTCCTCAGTTGATGTGTTATCTGAACAAACACAAGCACATTCACATCACATCAGGCCTGCTTCTTTGAGGAAGACAGCACTCAATATACGCTGGAATTAATATTGGAACTTTTCCTCTTATCTTCTGAGTTTGACCAGCTTTCATAATGTAGAGTGTGTATAAAAAGAAACTAGATGAGCTCCCAGAAGCATGTTTTTGAGTTGGCATTCTCTTGATTTGTGTTTAAAGGTGAAAGTGCAATAATTCTAATGAAATGACAACAATCATGATCACTAATTGTGATCTGATCAGTTTCACTATTACACGGCATGACTAAAATATGAGTGCAATATTGACTAAAACTAGTCTCAAATTCCTAGAATTTTTGTCAACTACAAGTCCACTAAAATAAAAGAATGAAAAGGAATTGGCTGACTAAATATGATAAGAGCATTCAAACACGATCAGGACTAAGAAAGACTAAGCTGGCAGAAGGAACGCTAGTAGAAATGAGGTTTGAGAGCAGCCTGGGATGCGTTTCCCAAAAGCATAGTTGCTAACCTGTTAGCTACTTGGTTGGTTGGCAATGGGAAATTGTATTGCAACCAACAAAGTTGCTAACTTACTTCGCAACTATGGTTTTGGGAAACGCACCCCAGGACATTTCACCCAACACAAAATAGAAAGCACAGATGTTTAAGGGTGAGCAGATCATTCTATCCCTGTGCTGACTAATCTGGTGTAATCGGTCAAAAAGGATGCTTGTAAATGTGCCATTACGCTGTATGATCACCAAATCTTGGATTCGATCCTGTCATCAGCTAGTTCTCAGCTGTCAGTATTTCTGATCATAGACTTCACTGATCTGAGTGAACAAGAAAATATTTGGAAATATTCTCTCAAAATCTGAGGGAATTACCAATATTTGTAAACAATATAGCATAACAAGAAATTAATAAGATTATAATGTTTTTGTAGACTGGTCATTTTTGACAAGGAACACCATGAGTGTAACAAAGTAGAAAGAAAATCCCCTCCAAAAAGTACCAAAACTACAAAAAAGAAAAGAAAGAAAGAAAGAAAGAAAGAAAGATAGACACTTGTGCTTTAGGTTAATGTAATAACATTAACTGGCGCTTTTAGGAAAATCCTCTGAAATTAACTTTATAATAAATATTGATTTACTGGTAATATGTCTATTTGTCTCTTGGAAATGAATATTTAACAGTAAGGCACTGAGTCTGAAAATTAACTTTTTTTAAACAATGGCAGAATCTGTGTAAAAGCCCAGGTTGCTACAGAACACTGTTCAAACTTCTAATATCTCTCCGACTCTCATCACTTCTCTTCTCTGCAGAGTCACACGTGATCATGTCTGGTCACATGATGTACGTGTCTAGCTCCTCCTGACTGCTGTGCAGAGGTGATTACACACACACTGCACACACACTTCCTGCCGCTGCACTGATTCTGATGTTTGAAGGAGTTTCTGCATGAGACATTAGTAAAGAGCTGATGCCAGTCTGTGAAATCTGTCGTACAAGGAATGCTAACTTCATCTAGATGGAATATTTACAGTCTGTTCATTCTTCATATGTTACTCAACAGTATGTGCCTTGTGAAATCACACACCAGACGTGACTTTGAGATGAATGCACGCACCTGAACTGCTGTGAGAACCTTCAACAGGATGATCTGTTCAGCAGAAAACAGAAACATGACAGCGTTACCTTATAAAGCTCACCAGATTCATTCTGAAGAGAGTAATTCATTAAAGACAACAGAAGTTAACCAGAAATCACACTGACTGTACAGAAGCTGCTTTGGTCCCTTTGTGACCACTGGAGGTCACTGTTTCTGTGCTTCATTTGTTCTGGGACTCTTATTATTGATTCTGGTCTTCCTGTTTCCTGTGTGTGTGTGTGTGTGTGTGTGTGTGCGTGTCCTCCTGACTCTTTGTTACTTTTAGTGTTAAAAGCTTGATTTGCTTTCACAGTCTCTTTTCTGGAGTCTCTTCCTTTGTGTAAACTGAATACAACTCCTTGATATTGATGAACTTGAATAAGTCTTTGTTTGAACACTGTATGAACACATCCAGCACTTCTGTCACCGCTCTTGATGTGATTGTTGTGTTGTGTTAGGAGTGATTCAGAAATCAACAGAATATCTGATCTGAGCTTCCAGACTGAGACAGATCTGTACAAATCTGATTGGAATCGCATTTCAAACATCTTCAAATGTGCTTTTCAAAAGACCATCTCAATAAAATCTGGATATACAAAATCTGACTTTTGCTGACACAAATCTGAATATATATATACATACATACGTGTGTGTGTGTAACATGTATATAAAGAGCTTAGTAAGGTAATGCTGACCTCTGCTGGACACTGTACATGTGCAGACATCATGACTGTGTTTACACTCTGAACCAGAGCTTCTCAACTCTCCTGTGACTGGAAATGATGTCATTTTCTCTTTCAAGAATAACCAGCTTTATTATATTTCATATGCAAATGTCTAAGACTACATTATCTTATCAACATGATCAAACTTTGCTGTTAGACCTGTTTCTCAACTTCCTCTTGTCTTCTGTCTCTGCTCTTTTAGTATAATTTTAGAAACTCTTCTCATGTCTTCCTGCTGTCAGATCTGATTGTGATCAAGTAAAGGTCAGAATAAGGTCAGTAATATCTCCAGATGAACTCTTCCTGGACTGAAGCAGCTCAGCTTTACTTGATTCTCCATCAATCATGTTTTAGAGTCTCAAATCTGATCCTCAGGATCTTCTGAGGAGCGTTTGTTTCTTCAGCTCTCAGTCAGCATTGGATTGCATTGCATCATATGTTTTGAAACTGCATGTTTTTGCAAAGTTTGGGTCTTTGAATACATTTTGAGTTGTTTTTTTTCTTCAATGTCTTTCATATTATATGAACAGCAAAAGACTCATGTATTAAATATGACACTCAAAAAAATAAAATGTGTGAAAGGGGTCAACAAGGTTCAACGGACTCTTCTATTTTTCCTGACTATTATGCCCCATGCCAGGCTCTACAGGGTTAATATAGTCCGGTTTGAGTAGTGTTTGTGAACACACCGACTCACCCTTCAGGTCTGATGGTGAAACCTCTCCATTCCTGAAAAGAACAAACAAACTACATGTAAATATCAGCTCATAAACACATGCAAAAATGTCATTTTAATTTGGATAATATTTGAAAAATCAGTGAGGTAAAGCAGGACTTAGCAGGCAGAAATATTTCATACAGAACTTCCAATTGGACTAGAAAATAAAGAAAATTATGAAATAACTAGCTACCAATGGAAAGTTACAATCTTGGCCTTCACCTAATGCTATATTTGTGAAATGTACTACTAATAGTTAATTATGGAAATGAGGACAACAGTGCACTCATGTCCTGTCAATGTGACAATCTGACAGATTTACTGTAATGACAGTGTGTTGCCATGTGCTCAATGAAACAAGTGACTACGTGTTGGGAATTATTAATGATTTTTGTTACTCTATATGTATAAACCTGTGCGGGATACATCTGCCATTTCACTGTCCATACACATTATAATAATGGATGCTGCTGCTGCTGCTGTGTATTTATACAAAGCATCAATGTTGATTAAACAGGAGCGGTCTTGTCGTGTCATTGGCCTGTAATGCAGACGTTCATGCCGTCATGTGATCCTGTAACATGACCCTGACCCTCAGCGCTTCTCCACAAACATACACACATGAACTCATGAACCCATCACATTTGAGAAAACATCTCTGCTGTCAGTCTATTTCAGTACAGCTTTCATCAGCATCAGCAGAGCGACACATGGTTGAGAATCAATGATGCTAATTCACAGCTTATTATTAAGAGTGTCAGATCATAGAAGGTGCCATTATTCCTTATTAAAGCCCTATGATTACTGTGATGCAGAACTCATGGAGCGAATCACAGAATAGAGAATGGCTGGGCGATATATCTAACAATATGAGCATGCTCATTAATCACCATTTAGCAGTAATCATGGAATCAGATTTACTGACTAGATGCGCATGATAGATATATCAGATATATAAATTTAGGATGAATAAATCAAAAGTGTAATTAATCACTTGTGTCTGTAAATGTTAAATCACAAAATAGGCCACTCGAGGAGGAGATTATCAATACAGGCAATACGGTGATCCGACACGACACATTAAAGATTTATTGTTTGAAGTTCATAAAAAGATTAAAAAATTTAAAAGCTGAGACTTTGTTTCATACCAGAAGTAACTTACTCTGTCTTGTCTGAACCCTAACAATAGGTTGGGGCCTACACTGTTTTATTTATTTTACTTTGTTATCTTCACAAAACTTTATTTATTTTGTACTTTTAATGTGACAATACATAGTTGGGTTTTTGTACTGTTATTCTAAACTATGTTTAAAGGGGGGGTGAAATGCTATTTCCTGCATACTGAGTTTTTTACACTGTTAAAGAGTTGGATTCCCATGCTAAACATGGACAAAGTTTCAAAAATTAAGTTGTACCTTTGAACGAGTATTTCTGTTCCAAAAATACTCCTTCCGGTTTGTCACAAGTTTGGGAAAGTTTTTTTCGAGTATGGCTCTGTGTGACGTTAGATGGAGGGGAATTTCCTTATATGGGTCCTGAGGCACTTCTGCCGGAAGAGCGCGCGCTCCAGTATAGCAGAGCACTGAGAGCACAACACACTTCACTGATCAGAGCCAGAGCGTCGAGGAATGTCACAAAAGAAGTGTGTTTTTGGTTGCCAGGGCAAGACAACCCTGCACAGATTACCAAAAGAGAAACAGCATTAAGGGACCAGTGGATGGAGTTTATTTTTACAGAGCATCAACGGAGTTGTGCAAGTGTTTGTGTTTGTTCCCTGCATTTCTAAAATGCTTGTTTTAAAAACAAGGCCCAGGTTGACGACGGATTTACACATCGTTTATTTCTTAAGGATGATGCAATCCCAACGAAAAAGGGTCACGATCGTGTGTTGGAACCGCAGGCGGGGAGTAAAACTGCTTCAAATATCTCTGCCTCCTTGTTAGTGCGTCTGCCTCCCATCGGAGACCCGGGTTCGAGCCCCGCTCGGAGCGAGTCGTTGCTGCTGCTGCTATCGGTACAGACTATCTTTCTCTTATGAATATAATAAAACTAAAGACTTTTTGGAGTTATGAAGGATGCAGTACTACTCTATAGATACTCAAGATTAACAGAATATTGAGTGAAAACAAGCATTTCACCAACTCCTTGCTGTGCAGCCCAAAAACCAACAATTTATTTGACTGGGCCGACGGTGAGGGCTGTCAGTGACAGACGGTGCGACACATCAGCTGGTCAAAACTGTGACAACAACTTGTGACCCTTAACATCGGCAAGCTTACTGGAAAACTCCACAAACTGGCTGATTCACTGAAAACCCGGCCTGTCGATATTGCCTGCATATGAGAAATGAAATGGAAAGGCGCTAAGGCGAGAGAGCTAGTAGAATGGCATAAGCTCTACTACTATGGAGTAACAAACAACCTAAACAGAGTGGCAATCATCATCAGTAAGAAGCTGTGCGATAACATATTTGAGGTCAGCTGCATCTCCGATCACCTCATGTCAATAAAGTCTCCTGCTATGCCCCCCAGATCGGGTGTACTGATGCTAAAAAAGGAGGAATTCTGGCACCAGTTCGACAATCACTTTCAATCATCACTGAGCATCTCCTGAATTGGCAGAGACCTCAACGGACATATTGGGGATTCACAAGATGGGTATGAGCAGGTACATGGTGGACAAAGCTAGGGGATTTGAAATAAAGAGGGCAGCCAAATAGTGCTGAAACAACGCGTCGACGTCATCGATTACATCGACTACAAAAATACGTCGACGTGCATGAAATGCGTCGACGCGTCACACTGTTTGTTTACATCTCGCGTAATGACATACTGGGAATGTAGAAAGTTGCACTCCTTCACAAAAACAGAGACCACTGTTATCAAAAGTATGGGAATACTTTAAACAGAGGACAAATAAAATGGCCCTTTGTTCCCTTTGCAAAACCGATATGGTGTACCACGGCAGCACAACTGTGATGCGCGAGCACCTCAGAGCAAAACATCTTGGCGCTCTCCGGTGTTACGGTTTAACTGGTTACCGTGTGATCTGGTGACCAACTTCCTGCTTCAGGTCTGATATTCTTGCGCTTGCGCCATTCTGAAAAGTTGAGATGTTTTTAACTCGATGCGGTGAGGACGCGCCTGGAAAAAAGAGTGCGTCGCGACCTCGCCACTTCCGTTATGAGCGCGCTTATTGCACGCCTACATTGGAAATGACGTGATATGTGAACGGCCCCTTAAAAGACGGCGCGCCATGAGACAACAGTCACAAACCACCGAGCTACCCCGAATCAGCTCCAGATCTCTGGAAACCATGCTAAACCATAGCAGAACCCTGACTACACTTTATGGTTTGTGATGCTAAAGAACATTTCATGACGTCTCAGACTACTGTAAATTTATGGCTACTGTGGTTTAATTATAAAAGCCATCATAAACTCATATTTACCATAGTAAAATCATTTTCTTTGCCTCTTTATTATTTTATACTGTAAAAACTTCAACCACATTGGTAGAAAATGAATAAAGGTTGAAATATTATATTAGAAATTTTACTTATATTTTTTTTTGGAAAGTTATCCAAAGGATTCATTAGCTAATTAAAAAAAGAACATTAGATTAATTATTTATTGTAATAAAAATAATCGTTAGATTAGTCGACTAATCGATTATCGTTAGTTGCAGCTCTACAGCCAAATACTCGATTAGATCGAGGCCCACGAAATGCAAATGTGACCAAGATGATTCGCGACATGACAGAAGAGTGGCTTGATGTGACTAAGCCAGAACAACGATTCATCAAAAAACGAAGTTCAAGAAGCCACAAAGGCGAAGAAGGCCACGTTTAAGTGATGGCCTGTCTCGCAGGCGGCCAATGACTGGCAAGAGTACCAACAACTAAAGTCAAAAGTAAAGAAGGCAGTGGCTACTGCAAAATCCCGCGACTATGCTGACCTTAACACCATGCTTCATACCCTCGAAGGGGTCAACCAAATCTACAAACTCGCAAACGCTTGCCATCCCTCGACCCTGGACATTGGTCAAGTAATAAATGTAAAAGACACTGACCACAGAGTCCATTGCGATACCCCCACCATTTTGCAGTGCTGATGCAACGAAAATGTATTTCATCCACTGATCACAAGTGCTGCCCCATTCTCTGGGATGGAAACGCGGATCAGCCCTGCCGAGGTCTAGCTTGCTATCAAAAATATGAAAAGCAGAAAGGTCCCCAGACCCGATGACATTCCCTCTGAGGTACAGAAGCTACTTCGACAGTGTTGAAGTCCTCACTCAACTGTTCAACAAGATCATTGACAAGGCTGCCACTCCTTCAGCGTGGGCTGCCAGTGTCACAGTCCCGATCTGGAAAGATAAAGGTGATATCGGCGAATGCACCACTGACCGCCCAATCTGCCTGCTCTGCCACACCATGAAGATATTACAGCATGTAATCGACACACGTCTCCAGAAGATCGTCTCCACAATCAGTGTGGGTTTGTTAGAGGAAGCGGGACTACTGATGCAATCTATGCCATCAGGCTGTCGATAGAGAGGCACATATAGAACCAGCTCAAGTTCAACATGGTCTTCCTCAATTGCGAGAAGGCATCTGAATGCATGCCCTGGGACCTCATCTGGCATTCTCTCTGCTTGCATAGTGCTCCCAAAGAGTACGTATCGTCCAACGTCCCGCTGGCCTGTTCAAACCATTCCAGATCACCATCTGCGTGCACCAGGGCTCTGCCCTCTCCCCGCTTCTGTTCACCCTTTGCACTGACATGGCCACAGTGGATATTCAGGTGCCTCAGCCCTGGTCACTTCTATTCGCTGACGATATCTTCCAAGTTGACAAAATGCTTTGTGGGCTTGCATGTCAAGTGCAAGATTAGAGCAAGCAGATGGACATGCACGGATTGCACCTCAACATCAAGAAGTACATGGAGCGCAGGCCCCAGGAATGTCAGGAATGAAGATGTTCGAATGCAGATGGGCACTGCGCCCACAGTTGACAAGATACGTGAAGGTACATCATCAGAAGCTGCAATGATACAGTGGGAAAACTGTCTAAACCTATCACCACCAGGACGACGACTGCGGTGTCAGCCAAAGAAGCGGTGGCTCAAACGTCTGGCGGAGGACTTGCACTCAGTCTATATACCTGATCACGACTTTATGCTGAACCTTGTTTCAGAAATCTCAGCTTTAAATTGACCTGCTCACAGGGAAAATATTAGAGTCTACCTGTCACATGCCACACAATCAGAGGAAATAAAGCAGTGCCAGCAACTCAAATTATCCAGCACACCACTTCCTATTCAGTTTCACTGCCAAATGTTATTTGCAGCTTCATGAGAAGAGTGCCCCCACACTGTCAGGTTTTCATCTGTTTGCACGTCAGAGATGAAAACACTATATGACCTCAGGCTAGAGGAACAAACCACACTCACAACAGAAAACTCCTGCGTTGAGCAGCACTAGTCTGCAGTATCACTGCATGGAATAACTCTCAAACAGCATCATAAACTCTTCAAGCAAAAGCAGCAAAGTGTGTTAGAAAAGCACACACATCATTTAAACACAAGCACACAATATTCAAACACAAATGTTCTCGATAGATTCCTGTGTGTGAACGTTCATGGATTTTATCCTGTCGTCAGTCTCATCTGGCCTCTACTGATGTTAAAATATATAGATTAAAACATACTGTATATATTTTTAAATGGAAAGACAGAGGGCCAGTTTTACTAACAGTTTGTGCCAGCATAAACCGTCTTTTGGCATTAAAATAGTACTGTCAGGATTTACCAAAGACATGCAGTGAAGAATAACAAAATCATGTCTTAAAGCAGGCGGTAATTTGCCCTGACTTTGGTAGATTGTGCTGGTCATTATCTGACTGTGTCTATGTTCTTTAATGTGCACATTGTCAGTAAATCACACACAGAATTTACCCTCCCACTGGTGCTTTTCTGGAATTGCACTCTAACGCTAAATTGCCCTGTTTAGTAAATCTGTCCCAGAATGTATTGCATGTATGCTTGTATATTGTGTCTATGAGCATGATATATCTACTAACAAGAAACTCTGCTTTCTTTGAATGAACATTTGGGTGGTGTTATGCAAATCTTCCCACATCGTGATGTAGACATGTGGAGGTGTGTTTAAATAAGGTGTTTTAGAGGGGCGTGGACAAGTCGTAAATTTTATAAAGAACATCTCTATGGGTTTCAGACTTAAGTCTTTAACTTAAGCAACTTTACAGATCTTCTTTATGCTCCTAGAGCTTGTAACACTCAAACTTGAAATCGTATCATATGGCCGCTTTAAGACAGGATGGGCAGGTGAACTGATAGTCTCATCCCAATCTCTTTCATTCACCTCCTCTTTCTGTTCACTCACCACCCACATAACATCCTCATCCACACAACTGTTTGTGCACTTATTCTCGCAAACTTATTGTAGTCTGCCACGTGCGCATGTCCGATAAGTCCACAAGACCGTAGGGCAGGGGTGCCTAACCCTGCTCCTGGCGATCGACTGTCCTGCAAAGTTTAGCTCCAATCCTAATCAAACACACCTGAACCAACTAATTAAGGCCTTCAGGCTCACTTAAAAATTTGAGGCAGGTGTGTTTGATTAGGGTTGGAGCTAAACTTTGCAGGACAGTCGATCGCCAGGAGCAGGGTTGGGCACCCCTGCCGTAGGGTGTCACATTCAACATTTTAGCATGTGCTCAAGTGCTCATAAGCACCCCTTCACAGCCCCTGTGCTCCCTCGATGCGCTCCGAGCAGACTACTGCTACTACAGTCAAAGCAGCATTACACCATGAAAGTCTGGACTCTGAATAAGACTGCAGGGTTAAAGGTATGAATTTGGGACAGGGTCAGACACTAGTATGCGCAGTCAGGTCCTAATTATAATCCGGAAGGCATTTTATTTACTTAGGGGGCGTTGTTGGCCTACTTTCCATAAAATGAAAGTAAAATAAACAAAAAACATTAAGTTTGTGTTTCTGTATAAATATAGGAGTACTCAATGTAAAAAGAAAGTCTCACAGCTGTACATTGAGTCTAGCAATAAAGCTGGGACGGAATTGAATCACGTGGAATATTACGCCACAACAACAGACTTGTGGTCGAGCCGGACGACCGAACCGTATCTTAGTTTCACTGTGCACTATATCAGTGATGACTCTGAGCTGAAGACTCGCTGTCTGCAGACGGCATACTTCCCTGTAGACCACACAGGACAGAATACTGCACAAGGACTAAGGGAATGATTGTCCAGTTGGGGTCTGAACGAAGAGGGACAGACACGCATAACCACTGATAATGCAGCAAATGTTATCAGTGCTGTGGAGTTAAAACGGATGGACTTCAATGTTTTGGCCACACGCTGCATCTTGCCATTGGTAAGTAGTCCTCTCTAAATGGGTGTAGTTAGTTGCAATATGTTTATCTTTAATATTGCTTTTGTTTATTAGATGGTATTCTTTGAATATAATCACTTTGAGACAAATTGTTGATAAAATTTATTTTCCTACTTTATGATTTATATTTAATACATTAATCATATATATGTCATATTTCATATGTTAATTGCATTAATTTCTGTGATGCACTTTGTACTTGTTAAAACATTAAGTCTTGTTAGATTAAGTCGGGAAAATGCAAAACTGTACAATATACAATATATTTTTCTTTTTTAGAAAATGGGTGATGCAAGGGTAAATCAGGGAACAGGTCTTTGTAAGCAGCTGGTTAGCAATTTCTCACACAGCTGGAAAAGAAAAATGCTCTGAGTGAGGCACAAAAACATTTGAATCTGCCAGAGCATTCCTCAATCACAGAGTGTCCAACAAGATCTAGACAGAAGATGATTGTGAGGGTCTTGGAGCAGAATCAGGCCGTTCTGTCTCAAGACAGGAAGACACGTCACTTAGCTCCCACCTTCCAGAAATGGAACAGGAGGCACAAAAGGTAAAAGTTTTTTTTTTTTTTATGTGCATCAATGTGCAACAGCAACAAAATATGATTAATGTTATTAGAAAAAATAAAATAGCAGCAGATGACAGCATTAAAGTAGCTCTAAATTACACTACATGCTATATGTTATAATAGCTTGTTATTATAACGCATACAATTTAAGCCACTTTTTTTTATGTTGACAGCCAATTTTTAAATGCTTACATAAAAATGCCTTATTAATTTAATTAATTTTTTTTAAGTCGTCTGTTTTTCAGGAGAAGAGGGCTCATCTTAGCACCACAGGTGACATGCATCAAAGTGCAGCTTGAAAAGAACCATCAACATCTGCAGTGAAGAAGAGGAAATGATCACTGGGCAGCTTCTTCAAGAGCACCGCAGGTCCTCCTTCTTCTTCTGTGCAGTTGGAGGACACCGCTATGGAAGCTGAGCTAAACAGCTACCTCATGACTCCTGCTATTGATGGAGAGCAAGATCCCCTG
The DNA here is from genome assembly GCF_023724105.1 of Carassius gibelio. NCBI lineage: Eukaryota > Metazoa > Chordata > Actinopteri > Cypriniformes > Cyprinidae > Carassius > Carassius gibelio. The sequence goes on along the minus strand of NC_068410.1, from coordinate 21,731,934 downwards.
ACTTAGTGGAAGGTACATAAGGTTAACTTTCCAAAGCTGAGCCAACCCGCTCACAAATACATATGTATACCAGCCACAAGTTCTCCATCTGAGACACTCTTTAGTGCTAGCGGAAACGTTGTGACGTGAGCACTCATGTCTGAAACCAGCAAAGGTAGACATGTTAGTGTTTTTGGTCAAATTTTGTTGAAATCTCTACTCAATCAAGTGTTGACTTGGGGTGAAAAATAACTTTTAGCAAGTGTTTGTAAGACTTCAGCTGGAGTCAAAATTTGTTCTGCACTTTATTTCGTAATGCCAATTACCGGCAGCATTTACTGCACAAAGAAAATGTTAACAGTATTTGTACTTGAATGTGTGCTGTGCATTTCAATATTTTAAATGCTGGTTATCTTAACAGTCGTGACAGGTTTAGTCATTTATGAATATTTTGTGTAGCATCTGTGATAATTATTTTATGTTTTTAGACGATATAAGCTACAGAAAGTGGAGGTTCTTCATCAGCCATGCCTGTTTGCTGAATGTTCTCTGTTTTGATCATTTTGTGTTTTGTTCGTATAAGCTTGACTACCTCCCGTATTTCAAAGTTAAAAGACCTTGTTACAGAAAGGTAATGCCATTTTATTTGTGCTTACTGGAAATTGTTTGCTTTAGGGAAAAAAAAAATTACTGGATATTTACTAAGATATTTTAATAAATGTTGGAATTTTAACATAGACTGTATTTCAGCAGCAAGAAGCTAACCATTCATTGGACAGAAAGGCACACTGCATCTGCCAGAGAATGTTGAGCTGAAGCTTGTCTATAAAATTAAATCGCAAATCAAATCGCAAACGCAATATCTGTCAGAAAAATCGCAATTAGATATTTTCCCCAAATCGCAGAGCTCTATCAGAAGCTGGGGTGGTGTTAGCGCAGTGGATAAGACACATGCCTCTGGTGTGAGAGACCTGGGTTCGAATCCACTGTGAGACACCAATGTGTCCCTGAGCAAGACACTTAACCCCTAGTTGCTCCAGAGGAGTGTGACCTCTGACATATATAGCAATTGTAAGTCGCTTTGGATAAAAGCGTCAGCTAAATGAATGTAAAAGAAGCTATAGCTTACATGAATAAAAATCACACACATGAAGCTTAGAAACACTCTAAATAGTGACCCATGACCCATTGATCGATGTTAACCTGGAGCGACTCATTTATAATCACGGCATCGTCTGATAAAATCAACATGCATGTACAGTAGATGCGTGTTGAGCGGCTATGCAGTGGTTTTGGTTATATTACTTTTTTGTGTCATGCAGCGCACTGCCTGCATCTGAGCAAGAAAACAACAACAAACAAAACAACAAACAAAAAGTGCATAATATTAACAGATGAACTATGCTCATATTTATAATTCCAAACAGTCAATTAGCAACAGGGGTCTCATTTATAAAACTCTTTATAGATTTCATCCTAAAAGTGTACGTAGACACAAAAGCTAGATTTTGTGTACGCAAACAGAAGAGGTACACCAGAACCTGTGCAAAAATCCCTTTATAATTCAGAGTCAGGGAAGACTGTGTGTACGGACCTCTAAAACTGACTCCTCTCAGAAATCACAATATATGCAGCTTACAACGCCTAGTTTTACTATGCATAACCTCATCTGCATATAATGCATATTTCTAGATGCATGGTTTAGAATGTCTGTAAGGTGTGTACATATTTACGGCAAGTTTATTTTTTATAAATCCCAATTTGTGCGTACAAAATCGCGTATGCAATTTCAATGCCTATTTTGTGTTTTAAAAATGAGACCCCAGGTTTTTGGAAACACTGTTTTGTACTCATTTATTGACGAGGTGGCTGTGGTAGGGTCAGCTAAAGCGATGTTTCCCTGCCGTTCACAGAAGAGACACAGAAGAGACGACCCTGCGCTGGGAGAGTAAGATCTCACGCTCGCGGGGCAGCACTGGTAACATCTTCCAACTCAATCAAAGCTAAGGTTTATCTAAACTAAAGAGCTCTCTAGGTTTGTCAGTATATATATTCTACGGAAAAAAGCAGAGCTGTTACCAATGCACCTGCTTACTGTGAACTGTTTCAAAACAGTTTAACGTGGATATTCTATAACCTTTTCACTTTTATTTTGCCTCTGTCCCAACTTTTTTGGAATGTGTTGCTGCCAACAAAAAGTAAATTTGTTCATATTTAAAAAACCAAAATATTTCTGTTGGTCAGTGAAAACCTTGCAAATATTTTCTTTATACTTTTGTCAATAAAATAAAAGTTCACATTGACTCCATTGTGAAAAAGGCCCAGCAAAGGTTGTACTTCCTTCGCCAGCTGAGGAAGTTTAACCTGCCACAGGAGCTGCTGAAACAGTTCTACTCGGCCATCATTGAGTCTGTCCTCTGTACACTGAAAAAAGTAATAAGTAAATTTACTTAATTTTTATTTGGCAAGTTTTTGCACAAGCATTTTTCAAGTAAATTTAACACATTTGGAAATTAAGTAAATCTACTTAACTAAGTTAAGTAAAAAATAATAATAATAATAAGTACATTTTATTGAGTAAATTTTAATTAAATAATATTAAATTAATGTATTTAGCAGACACTTTTATCCAAAGCATCTTACAGTGCAATGTTCTACCACTGAGCTACAGGAACACTTCAAGATCTTGTGAAAAATAAGTGAAAATTTCACTTACTTACTTTTTTATTTTGGAAAAGTTTTTACACTAACAAAAAACCCGAAACAGATATTCTAGAAATTTCTAAATATAAAATAATTTTTTTCAAAACAGTTTTATCAAATGAGGGTAAATAAGTCTCTCACTTCTGTCCCTTTAAACCAGTTTACAGCAAAGACAGCACGAAGGACTGAATTCACATGATAAATATTCTGCAATTAAGAAAACAGACAAAAGAAATAGCACTGTAAAACCCGATAAGTAAACTTTACTCAAACCGTTTGAGTAAACAGATTGCCTTGATTGAAACCCTGTAAGTTTTAAAACTTTGCATTTAAGTAATTAAGTGATTAACTAAGTGCTGATTGAGAATTAGTGATGAACAGCTGCTGTTAACAAACAGAATCACTGAAGAAAAGAGAAACACAAGAACTACTACAACTGACTTCAGACACAGACTTAGATGAAATCAACTGAAATAAAATACATGAAATCTCTCAAGATCTGATTAAACAACCCCACAAACAGCATCACCAGCTCCACTTATTAATAACCAGACTGACTTTATTTCTGTCAGACGTCTACAGAAGATCTTATTTTTACCTAACTTAGTTAAGTAGATGTACTTAATTTCCAAATGTGTTAAATTTACTTGAAAAACGCTTGTGCAAAAACTTGCCAAATAAAAATTAAGTAAATTTACTTATTACTTTTTTCAGTGTACTTCAATAACTGTCTGGTTTGGTTCAGACATCAGAAGACTACAGAGAACTGTTCGGACTGCTGAAAGGATTATTGGTGCTCCTCTGCCCACCCTTCAAGGACTGTATACATCCTGTATATTGCATTTTTACAAAACATCCCAACTTCTCTGGGATTGGGGTTGTACCCTCCTGCAGATCTCCACCCCTGATCACACACAGCTGTCTGTAATAATCGGGTGCTCAGGTGTGTGTGATCAGGGGTGGTACTGATCTCTGCAGGACGACAGACCTCCAGGAACAGGCTTGGGCTCCACTGATATACACAGTGTGCAGATTTAATCATTCATGTTTTGTTTTTTCAAAAGGATTATAAAACTTAAACACAAGGAGCTCTAAAGAGTTTTGACCCAATTTGAAATGTTTGAACTGTTTGGTCTCCAGTACATCATTCTTTAAAGATCTTTTGTGTTCGGCTGATGAAAGAAACTCGTACAGACTCGGAACAACTTCAGGGTGAGGTGTTTTAAATGAACGTTAATTTTTGCGTGAACTTTCCCTTAAAATCTAGCATGCTCATGTTACTCATATATAACACCTGTATAGCATTTGCTTACAAACGTCTGCCAACCCTACTGAGCAATGTCATATTAAACTATTAATATTATTAATAATAAGCAGAGCCCTTTTACTGATAGATTCGCACCAAGAGGCTTGTTTCAGTTCCTACATAAGCACAATTTGACCTGAACTGATCATCGTGAACTTTGAGCTTATCGTTTGAAATACAGTCGTGCGAGAGAAACAGTGTGAGTAATGGAGACGCGTGTAACCGGTGCAAGCGAGGTCCGTGTGACGCTGAGACGCGCTCGTGCAGCTCCGTGCATCGCCCGGTTCTGAGAGGAGATCGCTGGAACACACTTAATGTTTGTGAGGGACTAACTGCTGAACCCTGACTGAAGCATTACTCCTCCGGAACAGCAGTGTTATTACTGCGTTACTTTCGGTTCCGCGCGCTCTTTGTTTGCGTGGAGCGCGTGGAGCAGAGGGTGATGTTAAAGCGGCTTGATGCAGCAGCTCTCAGCCGACACTCACCCTTCGATCAGCGGCGTCGTTTCTCCGTGATGCGCCATGTGTGCCACCATTATTCGCGCAGCGACACCGGCACAATCCCAACGGTGTTTCCGCGACAAGAGCTTTGCAGATGAGAGACAATAACGTCCGTCAAAGCGGAGCCCATTCATGCACACACTGACACACACACACACACACACACACACACACACACACACACACACACACACACTAGTGTTTCCGCGACTGGCAGCAGCAGGAAGTGGCGGGAACTGGAGCTTGTTTACTGCAGATGTCCATGTCAGCAGAAGCCATGACAGAGATCAAATTACTAAAACAGAAGTAATGCTTAATAATATACACACTAATTAATAACAAAATGCAAAGTTTTGCGTGGTTTTGTGCAGTAGTCTACTGGTGTAAGAGCAGAGGACCCCTAGAGGACAGTGGTTACAATAGTTTACACTTTTTGCTGCAAGAACTGTAACATTTAGCGCTTTTGTCTCAACTTCGCTATGATTTCCCCTCAGTTCTCCGCTACAGATGAACCTAGTTTAATAAACCTGTCATCGTTAAATGTGAATCAGTGTCGAGAATCAGGTGTGGTTATCTTTCCTCTGCCAGGTGAAACATAGGCTATGGATATCAGTTTGAATTCGGAATCATTTATTATTCACTTATAACATTATACTTTTTCATTACACTAATTTTCAGAAAAGATGCTGTGATTGTGATTAAATGCAAAATTAATAGGCATAGTATTAAACTTGAAACATGGAAGCTTTATAGGCTATTGTATTAAAATGAGTTAAGAAGCTGCCTTTCCGTGATTGGTTCTTGGTTTGTCATGTCTGTAAATTCTGGTTCTGCAAACCCTGAAAATGTGAAAATGGTTATAAGTAATAATAGTTAGTACTAACCAAAGTTAGAAACATGAAAAGTGGGTGAGGTAAAGACAGGAATGACAGCGAGGCGCTGAAGTACAGTGTGTTCAGGAGATTGTACTGCACTGTAACAAGATGCCAACTGTTCCACTGGAGGGAAAACTCTTTCCAAAAAAACATTCAGTTGACAAAAGCTCTATAACATGATACGAGTGTTGGAAATGACATGTGATCGTTGTGACCTTTATAAAGTGTGTATCACTGTAAAGACTGAAAGGCATTCAGACCCAAGGCAGAAGTAGCCCACAATGGATGTTTTTGCTCATATGTGACTCAGACCTTTTAGTTTTTGAAACGGTATGACCAGCACAAACCACACTCGATCTGAGATTTTTGATAGCCTAGTACAGATTTTAGCAGTGTGACCTCAGTCAACAGAATGAATGTGACTTCATAATTGGGGTGACAGCTCAATACAAGCCAAACATGAGGCCTCATATCATAACAGGTTCATGTTGAGCATGTAGTGATACAGCAATCAAAACCTCAAAGAACCTCAAAGTAAACACTAAACCAACAAAGCAGTCGTGATCAGAGATCAGAATCATACAACACAACTGAGATGTCTACTATGAGGCTGTCTGCTCGCAGACATGGGTTAAGACTCCGTATTGACCATAAATATTTTCAATTCATATTATTTTTGAAAAATAAATAAATAAATAAATTATAATTAGATGTATGCAATGTAATTATTATTTGTAATTAATATATTTCTATAAGTACAGTTATTTTAAAGAACATTTGTCATCAGCATCTTCTGCATCCAGTACAGGCCCCAGGCCCCGGATGTGAGGGACCCGTCATTGTTTTAGTTACTGATTCTGTACTGAGAAACATTAGTGTACTGTAATTAGTCTTAAATACAATACTTTCCACTGATCTCGACCCTCCATTAGACTAGTTATATCTAATTATATAAACTTGTACCAAAAACATTTTCTGTGAGGTATCTGCCAGGAGAAAAGGACGATCATCCTCGAATCAACACTTGAAGTCTTTTCTGAATAGATTAGCAGTTCTCTCGAGAGCTACACTTGAGGATGCGAGCAGGACTCATGCATGAGCTCAATATGTTGATGTTTCTCCTCACATCCAGCTTTCTATCAGACACCGTCCATCCTCCGTGCCTTACCAAACCACCACAGCATTCCTTCCACACCCTTCACCTCCTTTCTGCATGGCTTCACCTCCATCATTTAACAAGACAAACAGCCAGCCTCCACACTCTTCGTATTGCTCAACCTCTGCTGTTAAACAATGCTCCTGCAAATCCCCCAGATCCGGCTCAGCCCTTCAGGTGCCAGCTCATATGTGTGACGGAGATCGAGCTCTGCTCCTTCACCACTGAGATACAACAGACGGACACAGAGACAGAAGAATAACACGCAGGAGGCTTACAGAACTGAACCAAACGATCTCACGTTCAAAAGACTACAGGAAACAACAAGTGGGCAAATCCAAAGACAAAAGAAGATGTTCTTGGTGAATATGATAAATGCAAAGGAGGCTTAAGACTGAACACAACTGAATGAAAGAGGCATGCTTAAATAGGCCCAAACACAGGCGGAGTTAATAATCGAATGAGCAGCAACACAATGAAATCTACAGCAGCTGAGAGTCATTACATGCTGGAGCCCTACAGGAGCTCCTCCTCCAGGAACGGCTCCTCACCTTCCCCAGCTCCACTGTGGTCCAACTCCCTGATGAGATCTGGCTCGAGAATCAGTTAATTAATAAGCTTTAATTCAAGGGATTGAACAAAACTATAACATAAAATACCTAGGAATTACAACCATTTGAACATGTTGGAGCGTTTAGTAATAAAGGTAGCCTACTTTTACCTGTTGAGACATGCTTCCACTCTTATAGACTTGTAAGAGCTGTGTTTGTGATGTGTGAGGTGGGGGGGGGGGGGGGGGTGACACGTGAAAGGGGCGTTTGTAAAGGCAGTTTAAAACATGCCTAAATTCTGTAGTTCTGCTTGATGACACTAGTAGTGCAGGCACAGTATACACTACCTTCAGTTAGTTAATTAACAATCTATTAGTATACTTTAACTATATAAATCAGTGAAAGTAATCACTATACTAACAGTACATTTACATTTATTAGTTTAGCAGTCAATTGTATCTCATGCAATATAAAAATGAGGAATACAATCTATTTGGTAACTTCAAGGGTTTTGGGACATAATCCAGTCACAGACAGTGCTACAAAAAAAAAAAAAAAAAATAAATAAATAATAAGCTGCAAAAACAAATAAACAGGGCTCAGACTTCAGCAAATAGGGCTTGAAAACAAAACACCCTTGCAAGAGCAGAAACCAAAAACATTACCAAATTAAAACAAAGCCTGTAACTCACTCAAGGAAAAGATGCTTCAACACGAGACAAGTACAAAATATAAATGGCAGGATCCCTACACTACAGGTCTTCACAGTGCACCCGAGACCCGTCGACCCCGGACCCGACCCGGGACCCGTATGGGTTCGGGTCTATATTTTAAATCATCAGCCGGGTCCGGGTCGGGTCCGAATCTTATTACCTCTGGTCCCGGGTCTGTTTAACATTGTGTGTAATACCCGTGCAATCTCCGATCGGAGTCATCGGACTTGGAGAACACCCGGCTGTGATCAAAGACTGATTGTGTTTTTTGTAACTTGCAACTTGTAAAATTAGGAAAAGAAAAGAGTGAGCCAAAAAAAGTGATCTCTCTCTCTCTCTCTCTCTCTCGCTCGCAGACTCAGAGTTAATATACAAGTGCACGCACAGTATTAATGCTTGCAGACTTGACACACTCATGTTTAATATATTTCAAATCAGCAGAGGTGGGTAGAGTACCCAAAAACTGTACTCAAGTAAAAGTAAAAGTACTTCTAGAAATATTTACTCAAGTAAAAGTAAAAGTACTAGTCTTGAATAGTTACTTGAGTAAGAGTAAAAGAGTATTGGATAAAAAATCTACTCAAGTAGTTAGTTACTAGTTACTTTGGGTCATATATACTGAGCCTATTTTTATTTAGATATATAGATAAAATGTATGTTATGTATGTGTGTGTGTGTATAAATGTATATATTTCATCAGCCTTTACTCTAATTTATGTAATTTATTATAAAACCCTGTCTGTTTACTTAAGTAACAACAGATATATGTGTCATAACATATGCCATAACATATTTTTAATACGACTGACTTTATATTAAATGTGAATTTAACATTGAAAGTTAATGTGATATAAATATTGCTACTAATCTTTCATTGTTCAGACAGAGAGTAAATAACATTTACATTATTAAAGATCATTTTCACTGACAGTCTAGTCTAATCACTCTCAGAAACTACCATTAAAATCACTGAAACTGTTAACACTGTGAAATCAATATCTTAATTATAGATTCGTACACACATCTGCACTTTGTTGTTTCTGACGAGAGAATTCGGCAGAAAGAGGTATTCAGTAAGTGAGCGACTGAAGGAAGCACCGGCATTTTAGCGATGACTCATCGGAACACCTCTGATTGGCCATTGCATTCAAAAGCTCAACAGAATCGTGTGTGATTGGTTAATGCGCAGCGCTGTAAAAACGCGTCTGTCTCTGGCTCAGCGCCAGCAAGCGATCACAGATCTGAATTTAGCAGCTGATGATATGACTTGCTGAACGTACTCGCACCGGTGTGATTGTATTAAAATTAATAAAATCTTAATCGGCTATTCTTTGTCTTTTGGAAGCTGCATTCAACTTGACTCCCCTCGGTTATAAGCCACACACGTACAACAAACTAATGTCACAGTGGTATCGTGTACTGTAATCGAATGTAGCCCAAGTTATTACCTGTTAAACAGTAGACAGCACACGCGGTGTTCATCTAATAAGGATCGCCATCACAAGCAAATAATAGCCTTTGCAGATTTGCTTTCAATTCAGTGCAGTTCCTAGCCCCGTTTTAAACGCTGCTGATGCTAAACGTTACAACTCTGAGTGAACCGCTTCAGACGCTCAGCGCACGCGACAGGGAACTGAACGAATCATTTAAACTGATTCATGAACTCGTTTGCCAATTGATTTGATCAAGCCTTTGAACAGAATTGACTCAAAAGAATGAATAATTAGCGGGCATCGCTCATTGCCCAGAGAAAAGTAGACGGCGCGTTTGGAATAAACTGAAGCATTTATAACATTTATTGCATTAAGATAAAGTAACGAGAGGAGCGTCGGCTACAGTAACGAAGTAAAAGTACAGATTTTCCCAAAAAATTTACTCAAGTAAGAGTATAAAGTACCCATCTTTAAATATACTCCGAAAAGTATTAGTTACCCCCAAAAAATACTCAAGTAAATGTAACGAAGTAAATGTAACTCGTTACTACCCACCTCTGCAAATCAGCAACACAATCTGAGGTGAACTGTCACATGAATGTTTTCTATTACGCTCAAATTGCGTTAAGGCATTTTAGGTTGATACAGCTAGCACGCATGTGCCGTCTCCAGCGCATTTCATGTTTCTATGGCAACCAGTGAGGGACACTTCAACTGCCAAACCGCGTTTTACATTTTCTCCCATTTTTATAATATTATAATTGAACCGTTTAATCTTAAAGTTTTAGTGGTTCAGATTCAGACTCGATGCAGAGCAGAGAGCACAGACAGAGATCAGATGAAAGTAAATAAATAATGTCAGCGGCCATGGCATTGCACGAGCGATCGTTATTATAGTTCAAAAGGCAAACAGTGTAAATTATTATGCGAATTAACTCGAGTCAGAATGTACATGTGCACAGTAGCATTTGTCATCCGTCACTGTGACATCAAGTGGACTTTTGAAGCTGAAATAATGAGTGGATTCAGCTTGGACTTGGAATAACGAGAGGAATAATAACATGAATAACTTTCTTGACGGAGGATTGTAATGCTTCACAGGCAGTCAGGTACAAGGAAGAGAGACTACGGCTCTTTAAATTAGGTAAGACAAAAAGCTGTATTATTTGCAACAGGTTTATTTACTTGTAATAGGAATTTAAGGAGGAATATGTGAACGTCGGGTCCAGTTGGGTCTGTGTCTTCCCGGCGGGTTCGGGTACAGCTTTTGAAATATTAGACGGGTCCGGGTCGGTTCGGTGTAGTACATTACAGGTCTCTGTCGGGTTCGGGCACAAATTTTTGGACCCGTGAAGACCTCTACCCTACACTGACATCCGTACTAACTAATGCAAACCCTAGTAAATCATTTCATTTAAATACTGTCCTTACATAAATGTTGTGTCTGAAAGAGAAACAAATGCAAATGCAATAAGATTAGCTGCAAAAGTGTCTACACCTTTTCATCAATAATATTTCACTGTGTGTCTTTAGTAAATCCAGACTTTATGCAAAAATGCAGGTAAAGTAAATATAAAGGGTTCAGAATTTCTTTCTTTTAAATTATAGAGCAGCGTCTGTTTATTTCAGTGCCAGGGGTGATTAAAAATACATTCAGTCACAAACCTATTAATGTATCATTTGAATTATATTTACAGTGATCAATAATAATAAAATAATGGCCCAACCTCATTCATTATAAATGGATACAGACAAACTGCAGACAGGAGATCAATGAATATAAATGCTACACATAAATTGCTATATGAAATGTATGAATTCAATCATATTTATGGGTGGTGCAAATTAAGTTTTAATGTAGATAATCTGCCTAACTTCTGCACAACCTTACAGAGGGTTATACTGTAGGGTTCAGAGCAAACTTATTTCCCACATTTTGTATTTTCTACAAGCTAATCAACTAATTTCTGCTGATATATAAAAGCAGTTGTATCCAAAGAAATGTATACCTGATACACAGCAAAAAAATCCAGAGTGAAATTAGCTCTGCTGGGAGTACATGTGAGACCACACTCAAGAGTGTGAAAGTGTTAAAATAGGAGTGTTAAATTAACACTGAAGCTGAGTTAAAGTTAATGAGATAATTAAGTGATTAATTGAGGGATGATTGACCATTATTGACGAAACCTGATGATAACATGCAGAATCAACAAAGATGAAAATCACTATGTTTATGTCACCATTATAGTGGTTAGTGTTTGCTTTAGTTGGGCTCTTGACCCCTAAAATGATAAAGTCAGACTTTAATTGTCAGTTATAACTATGTTATAAAACTGATGGACAAGCAAAGACTATTGTTGTTCCTGAATTACTGAGTTAAAGTTACATTGTTGATTATTGCAGCCCTGTGATTCTTCAACAACGTATTTCCAGCATTTTATATACAATCTGAGGAATTTCTTAAAAGTTGTTTGCTCAAAAATCTTTCAAAAGAGTCTTTTAGTTAGACATGCAAACATCAAGAATCAACCTGTGAATCTCAACAATGGTGAAAATCCAAAAAGCATGTTGCAGTGCATTCTGGGTGCCACCTATCAAAATTCATCCATGACTCCCATGATGCATTGCGGCATGAATAAATTATTAGCATAATTGTTTCAGTAATTTCCTTTATTCTTACTATTCTATTTTTGTTTTTTATGTTACTTTTAGTAGTTTGTTTTCTAATGTTTTTCTGAATATGTGGTTTGTCCCCGTTGTTGAGATTCCTACACTAATCTTTGATGTGTGTGTGAGCCTAAAACAAGCTTTTTTTATTTATCAGAACAACTTTCATGAAAACCTTTTAATTAGCAGGTACTGTACAGTCACAGGGTTGTTATAATCAATGAAGTCAATCAAATCTATTTAGGCTTTAGTTGAGTTTTGTGATTCAGGTCAAATGGCCATGTTATGATTTTTTTCTTGTCTGTTTGTTACAATTCAGTTGTAACAGCCAAACCAAATCTCACTTTAAAAGTGTAAGACTCAAGAGCCCAACTAAAGCAAACACTGATCACTATAATGGTGACATAAACATAATGATTTTCATCTTTGTTGATTCTGCATGTTAACATCAGGTCTCGTCAATAATGGTCAATCATCACTCAATTAATCACTTAATTATCTAATTAACTTTAACTCAGCTTCAGTGTTAATTTAACACTCCTATTTTAACACTTTCACACTCTTGAGTGTGGTCTCACATGTACTCCCAGCAGAGTTAATTTCACTCTGGATTTTTTGCTGTGTATGATAACAATATCTTTGAAGAATTTAGGAACATATATAGAGAGCAGTGGGAGCAGAGCGAGGTGGAGGAGCTCTGGTGTGTGGTGCAGGTGTCAATCATTATCTTTCACTTCTACCAGCCTCGATCCGCTCCCACGGCTCTCGGCTCTGCCCCACTCGTCACAGTGTGTATATCATTATGTGTGTAGTTATTAGTAAGTGTATTACTAAATTGTGTGCTGAAGTACAGCTTACCTGAACTTCATCAACTAAATAGCCCCAACACAGATTGCATTAGACAAGCAGTTTTGGGCAGACCAAGTCTCCTGTGCACTGTGAAAACTACAACTCAAAATTGTTCACCTTACTAAGATTTTTGCATTAACTGACAATAAAATTGCTAGTTGGAACTTGAATTATCTGTTGTAAGCAACTTGAACTCACTTTCAGACGTTTCTGGGGAAAAGTTCATCTTATTTTATAAACTGAGTTGATTTTATTTTGAAGTTGTAGTTGACCCCCAGTTAGAGTGAGGTCAACTTATCTGCGCATGTTCATTTGATATTTGTCAAGCAACCGGTTGACAGGGTTTCCAAGGATTTTCCCAGGAGCTCCCTTCAAAAGTCTGAAAGTTTGCATCCATCATCTTGTCACGATGCCAGCGGTAACTTTCCCTGACATCTTTGTCGAAGAGAAACATTCCTTCTAATTCTAGTTCAGAGAGTTCAGAAAGTTTAGATAATTTGGCTTTTTCAGCTGGGGATTTACACATTTCTGAATTAATACATTATACAACTGTTTATCAGTCATCTTTGGCAATATTGCATTATTTTTAAGGTCTCAACAGTAATCTGGAGAAGGAGTACACATTGGCTTAGGGCCCCCTTCCTCAAATCTTACCTTGGAGGTCCAATGCCCTACAGAGTTTAGCTCCAACCCTGATTAAAGTCACCTGTCTGCCATTTTCGAATGATCCCAAAGACATTGATTGACACTGATTAGCATGCTCAGGTGTGTTTGATTAGGGTTAGCGCTAAACTCTGCAGGAAAGTGGATCTTGAGGTCCAGATTTGAGGATCCCTGGCTTAGGGGATAAGAAGATGGAGAAGAAGAAGAAGAAGAAGATTTATTTATATAGTGGCTTTCTATAGCTCAAGGTTCATCTACATAGTGTTAAATAAGACATTTGCACACCCACATACACAATACAAACACAAAAGGCCACATATAGGGACATTATCCAAACTACATATTAAAAAGATAAATTTTTGGCTGGAATGTAGACAAAGATGATATATTATGAAGTGTAAGTGGTAGCGAATTCCATAATCTAGGAGCATTAAAACTAAATGATCTACCACCTACAGTGGACAGCCAAAAATGAGGAATGGACAAGGTTCAAAACAATTTAATGCCTTAAACGTTAGAAGCTATATCTTACAGTGCATATGTGATGACACAGGTGACCAGAGCAGGGCACACCCTATGCCTGATAAGCCAGGGTGATGGCATCCACAATCCAGTGGGCCATCCTCTGCTTAGATATGGCATTTCCCTTCTGCCGGCCTCTGTAACAGAAAAAGAGCTGATCTGAGGTCCTGAAGCCTTTTGTCCGATCTACATAGTAACCTAATGCTCGAGCAGGACAGGCAGGGCTTGCAGGTTCACCACTTGGTCTTTGAAGGGATTACTGGGAACCTTGGGCACATAGCCGGCCCAAACTCTACGAATCATCAACCCAAAATGCGTGCAGGTACCCTGCTCTCTTGATGGAGGCCAGTGGAAACAGGAGCAGAGTTTTCAATGCAAGAAACTTTAGCTCGATTTAATGTAAGGGTTAAATTAGGCCCTGCTGTAGTGATTTTAGCACTAGAGACAGGTCCCAAGAGGGTATATTTAAGCTCATGGTCCCTTTAAGGAACCTGATGACGTGTTTACCCAAAGACTTCCCATTCACAGGGTCATGGTACGCAGCAATAGCAGCAATCTGGACTTTGAGGGTGGATCACTGATTCAAGATTGGCCATAACCCACCGCCTTTCTTGGGTACAAGGAAGTAAAAGCTGTAAACCCCCAGCCTCATACTAGGTTTGACGGGGGCCTGGATGGGTGGGGTTGCCGTCTACACCCAGCTCCATGGTGCTGCTTACTGCAAATGCAGTGTGGGAGTGGACACAGGGGGGCACCCTCAGTAATGAGCAGGCTGTGGAGGTCTTCTACAGGGTTTGTTACCACTGTAATCCTCAAACCACCTGTGCTACTGCTAGAAGTGGTTCACATCTGTCAGCCACCAGAATGAGCCTTAAATTGCAGCAATGGGACTCCACCGCCCTGAAGGTAGTGGAGCCTGGTTCACAGCTCTGAAATGGTCATCTTCCAGCAGTGGGAATATGACTCATTCACGAAGACCACCTCTGCGTGCTTGACACATGAGGCAGCAATTGTGACCATCACCTGGTGCCAGGTAACGACTGCACCTAGAAACGCACGCGTGAAATGGCATCCTTATATGGATGATCCATCGTCTTTACAAAGACGCACCCGTTTATTGTTCTTTTAGATAAATTGCTATTTTAGGAAAAGGCTCTTTAATGTGCTGATCGCATAGGAGAATGGCCGCTTGCAGCTCAACAGGGGGTAGTGCAACCTGAAGCGTGCAACCTAATCGACACAGGAATGACCACTGCAGAAGCGCTGTACCGTCAACAACAAATGTTTACAAGAGTGCAATGAACTTGTAGCTCATTGAAGACACATGGATGAAACAGAACGATGTTGGCGCTTGGCTCCAAAGCAAAAAGCTGGTATGCTTTGCACCTGCTGCCTTATTATACTCACGTTGATCACAGCAGCAGCTGGAGGCAATAATTGCATTCAATAATTGTGGATTCATTGACTCATTTAATTTACATTCTAAGTAGATTGGTCTATCTAAGTGATATCCCAATTCGTCATTCACCGACGTGATGTGAAGAGTGACCGACTGAAAGGGAACTGAACCTTAAGGAACACCTTGTTAAACTGGAGCAGTGGCAGATTTATACCCTTGTATGGTGATAGAATATTTTTTATTGCTAATCTCAATATAAGGCCACAACTTTTTCAATAATTTTACTTAAGAATGGTAAATTTGAGTTTGGCCTATAATTGTTCATGTCTGGATAGTCTAGAACTTTTGGTATGGGGGTTACTGCAGCCATTTTTAAAAATGGCGGGAAAAATGGCAGATGCTAAACTACAGTTAATCATATGTGTTATGAAAGATTCAATCTCAGGAACACACATCTTAAGGAAAACAGTTGGTATAGGATCAATCTGGCAGGATGTAGGACCACCTCAGCCAGGTAACGACGGCACCCAGAAACAGGACGATCCGTCAACTTTACAAAGACACACTCGTTTATTGCTCTTTTAGAGAAATTGCTCGTTTATGTGCTGATCACATTGGAGAATGGCCGTTTGCAGCTCAACAGGGGGTAGTGCAACCTGAAGTGTGCAACCCAATCGACACAGGAATGACCACTGCTGAAGCACCATACCATCAACAAAAAATGTTTACAAGAGTGCAATGGTCTCGTAAATAACTGAAGACTCTTGGTGTTTTTTCAAGTATGGGGTTACTGCAGCCATTTTTATTCTGCTTGAACGATGGCAGATGCTAAACTACAGTTAATAATACTTATTATAAAAGGTTCAACCTCAGGAACACACATCTTGAGGAAAACAGTAGGTATAGGATCTGTCTGGCAGGATGTAGAATTTGACTTCACAATTAGATCACTTATGGCAGCAGAAATAATACGAGTAAAAGCAGAACGAGAGTATGTTGAGTGAGCTCAGTCAGCAGACATCAAGTGAACATTTGAGTCAGTTATTTGAGGGGTGTCTTTGGAAATGGATTCACTGATAGACTTAAATTTGTCTGAAAAGTAATGAGAAAAGTTATTCACAAAGACCTCAGAGCCAGAAATAACTTGTGTTGTGGAGGGTTAGTGAGTTTGTTGAGCATAGCAAACAGTTAAGTTCCACTGTGAATTTCTGTTCCCAGAACATTCTCTCAAAAGATACAATAATGTTCTCTAAAAACATTCAAAAAATGTTTATTAATAACATTATTAGAACATTATCCCCTAACATTCTAATTAAGATTTAAGCAGAGGTTTAGATGTTTATGTCTGTTTCAAAGTAATAGTTTGATTTGATGTCACCATAATGGTGGTAAGTGTTGGCATTAGTTGTGCAATTTGCCACTTGACTTGTCAGTGTTGTGTTTTAGCTGCTGTAATCTTTATTTATTTCATGAACAAAGTGATTTAAAAAGAAGAGACAAAAATATATATGATATAAATTTACAGGATTCTATGCGTTGCGACACATTTGCTATAGTCACTAACAGTGAAGTGATAGCATAGACTAGTCTCCAGATAAAACCAGTTTAATAGATCATTACATGATGAAATTTTAAACATCAGCATGTAAACCATGTCACCTGATTATTTTTTTTAATGCTCGCTGTTTTCGCCGTAACAAATATAGTTACAGCAGTTACACAAAAAGTAACACTGAAAAGAGTCATACTGCCTAAATACTGATCACCATAATGGTGATGTCAAAATAAACTATTGTTTTCAATAAACCATCAACACCTCTGTTAATCTCTATAAGAACTTTTTTACATTTATGACAGAAATAAAGTCAATCTTGTTTATAATAAGTTAAATTGGTAATACTGTTTTTGGAGTTTTTTACGGTGGAGTTTGACATCAAACAAAGGTTGGGTTTTCACTTTCAACCAACATTTGACTTCTGAGCCCCATCTAGTGTGATGGGAGGCTTTATAAGAATGTTAGGCCCCATTTACACTGCATGATTCAAGTGACCCAATTCCGATTTTTTTTCTCTCATGTGGCTAAGTTCGGATATGACAGGTTAACATGGAAGCAGGAAAAAACTCATGGAGTCCGATGTCCTCAGATCGGATTCAGGCCGCATTCATATGTGGTAATAAATCGGATATGAATCGGATACGTGCATTTGTGTGTGCCATGTAAACAGACAAATCAGATATTTCCCAGTAAATGCGAGTTGTACGTCATCAAATAAGTGACATCAACTCAGGTGGACACCACCAACTGAGATCACATGACTTATTATAGGCACAAAATTCGCCCAGGCTGCAACAAGGGCTCCTCTTTTTTCTCCGCCATACGAGACCAATGTTTTGCTGATTTTTTTTTTTTTTTTTGTTGACTTTTCAAAATATTGTGGAAATCAAAACACTATATAGTCATATATAGTGGATATACACAGATATAATCAGAAAATCTGATTTGGGCATCAAGACCTGCAGTGTAAATGCAGCCAGAATAATGTTCTAACAATGTTATCAGTAGACACGTTTAGAATGTTTTGAGAGAATTTTATCCTAAGTTGAGCAGAAGAAAATTGCAACGCCATCTCGGGAGAAGTCACTTTAATAATGTCAGCCAAAAACAGCACAAACAAACAAAAGAACAAAACCTGCAAATGATTACGTGTCAACATGACCAAAAAAAATGGGGCCCACACAACAATTTATTGGTTTAACTATGTTAAGCCAGAACCGCATCAAGTCCATCATCAAAGGCATTACATCAACGATATCTCTGAATATTGTCGATACACAATAATATCATCTATCACAGTGGTGTATAAAATACCTGTAAGTCATACTCAAGTAAAAGTACAGATATCTTACCAGAAAATGACTTGTAGAAGTTGGAGTCATTGTTTAGAATATTACTTGAATATTACTAAAAGTCTAAAATTATGGGATATTTATTGTACTTAAGTAAGAAAAGTATTTTTTTTTTTTTATCTTAAATGTACTTAAGTATTGCGTGTAAAAGTACAAATAAATTCAAAATGGAAAAGAAGCATATGTATATGTTCATACACAGTTTGAGTAGCAAGATTTTGTTCAGTTTTAACTCTTCCTTCCATTTTGTATTTTTGGGTAAATGTAAGAAGCACTTCATCCAGAACTTAGTGTCTTTCATTACAACATTAGAAAACATTTCTGGAATCTGATCTGAAATAGCATTTATTTACATAGTTTACATAGGGACATGGATTCATTTAAACTGCAGATACAGATGTATAAAAAGGGCTTATGTTTTGTTTTTAACATACAACTTTGAATACTGACATTTGAAATAAAAAAAATAAAAAAATAGTCGAAAACTACCAGTAGGTGACAGCAAGTGAATGTTAATGAATGAGTCATTGAGATTCAAACGATTTATTCAAAAACAAAGCATTTGACTGTGTTAATAACTGAATCACTGAATCATTTATTCAACCGATTCATTCAAAAAGCTGATTCATTCAATAAGTAAACTCCATTCATTTGGTTAAGTGATGACATAAAAAGCACTGTTTCTGGGTCCAAGCCTCAGTTTGCTTAAATTGAGAATACTACCTCAGCAGCTGTTTATGTGCACTGTTAATTCATATTAAACATTTAGGCTAAATATTTTCAAACTATATTATATTTTCATTGTTTGGTTATCTGGGATTTCGGTATGGAGTTAAAGGATAGGATTATTATTGTATTTGGTAGTATTACATAACATCACATTGTGAGTGTATATTAACACCTTTTGCTGTTTTTTTCGTGGTATCTGATTAAGCGCTTAGACACGGAAGCGTTGACACTTGATTTCAGATTTAACAAGTTGATTGCTCATAGACGCAAAACAGTGCTCTGATCTTTGTTTGGAATTTTTTTCGTTAGCAAAAACAAGTGTTGTGAGGGGCAAATTGGGTGTGGCACAATATTTATATATATATTTATGCATGTGTTTACATTGGATTGCTGTTTATATGGAATTTTCTGTGTTGTTGTTTTTTTTTTTCCTTTCTTTTTTCAAGCAGTATTATTCAATGACACAAATCTATTTTTCTAATTATATCAAATTAACTAATGAGTGATGGACACTGGGCGAGTGCAGAAATATGTTCCCCTTTAAAAGGACAGCTGTGACTGGGATTCTACAGGGGGTGACACCGTGTGGGCGTGTTTGTAACTGGCCTAATGAAAGGACGAGCAAGGACCTGCAAAGTGAGTGTTCTGCATGCGGTGGGATAGCTTATGGCTAGGTGAGTGTGCAGTGTCCTACAGATGAATAAAGGTGGATGAGTCTGTGATTTGAGGAATCCTGAGCAACAGCAACATGTGAGACGAGTGCTAACTGGTCGGGGACGTCTACTCGAGTGCTGTAGTGACGATCGAGAGCGAACGCCCATGCCAGTTTTCTGGTAAGCGACTACATGGGACTGATAGCAGAGTGCTATTTAATACATTTTTCATCTATTTGAAAACTGGATTGTGTGTCTTCCAGTGCCATCATTCTCTGGGGAACTGAGTTTAATGGTAGCCAGCAGTAATGCAGATGCCCAACAGGGACTGAATTTAACTCGGACTGTCTATCGAGTTTGGACTTGGATTTTTTTTTAATTATTATTTAATTGATTGTAATAAATAAAGTCTTATTCTGATATTTTGTTTGGGTGATGTTTCCACCGTTCCATCTCTATAAAAGAAAGGAACCTGTGTAAATGTTCTATATTTTCTTCTGTTTTTTTTTTAACTCTAGGTGGCGTAGTCAGCTACAAAGAAGGTATTTTATATACATTTTTCTACAATTAATATTAAAGTACAATGTAATTGCAAACTCGAACTCACTTTTCCCTCGGCCCAAGTACCACAAAGAATGACGGCCCTGAAGTGGCCCAGAACTGGATTAAAGACTAGGGTCACACATGGGCCAAAAGAGGTTTTATTATTGGTACCAATTCTCAGCCTTAAGTAAACCAGAATCCCCAAATCTGAGCCACACCTGAGCTTTATATAGCCCAGACCCAATTGGTCACACAGACTATGCCAATAAAGTACATTAAACTGAATA
The DNA here is from genome assembly GCF_023724105.1 of Carassius gibelio. Taxonomy (NCBI): domain Eukaryota; kingdom Metazoa; phylum Chordata; class Actinopteri; order Cypriniformes; family Cyprinidae; genus Carassius; species Carassius gibelio. The sequence continues at coordinate 21,711,499 of NC_068410.1, read as the reverse complement.
GAAAATCAGACTTAAAACCACACATCATGTAACTGTGCAATAAAAAAACGAATTGCATTGGTTTTTCTATTTATTTTTATGAAGAACAAATCAACCAATAAAGAGTGAGTGTATAAAGTATATAGTCTATATTAGAAACGTAATAGATAGACACTTTTACCTTATAATATAATATAATAATCATAATCATTTATTGCAGAACTTTAATGCACTTGACTGATTTGCTTAATTTTGAAATGATAATGTTTCATTCTGGTTTAACTTGTCATTTCAAAGACTTCATTTTAACAATACTACACTTCATTAAAATGTCTGTGATCATTTAACCATTATCATGCAATATTGTATTTATCTTGTTTATCATGGGTCACATAATATGCTGCCAGATCTTAGCCTGATTTGGGCCACATATCACCTGACTGATCTGGGCCACACTCCTCCCAACAACAATTGGGACTCATATTGTTTGCCGGATCCCCGCAGTGCCATCATTGCCACGCATGGCCCAGCTCTGGCTTAAAGACTACATGCCATTGCCGACATTAGGCCAGCAGTGCCAGCTTGAGGCCACATATGGGCCAAGTCCGTTTGCTATGAGGGTCGCTACAGAAAATACCCAGCTAACATAAAAGAGTTAACTAACATTTCCCTTAATTTATGAAAATGTTTTCCCTCAACGTTACAACGATGTATTTTACCTATGAAAACATCATAAGACTGTTCCAGAAACGTTTTTTTCTAACATTTACATAACTTTTACATAATGTAAGTGAAAGTTATTGGAACGTTCCCTGTTAGCTGGGTATATGATACAGTATGACTAGGAATTAATGAAACAGAATTATACTGACACAAAAACATGCTAATTTTGGTCATGCATTTGTTATTTTCAATTAACTTACCGAAATGCAGAGGCCTGTACTGTGGCAAATGGGTGTAAACCCTTTACCAGAACCTTAGTCACTACTCAGTGACATTCATTTATCCTTGCCTCTGTCATTTTATTCTTCCCTGCCTCTGTAAACGGAGTAGCATGAGAGGTGCATGAGAGATACTTGCTGCAGCCTCCGAGCCAGCAAAACTCTGTCCATTATCATCATCATCTAAATTTGATGGACCGTGAAAATGGAGATAATCCGTATAGTAAAAGTTGACACAATGAAACGGTGTTCACAAGTTGCCTGGAGACAAGTTACCTTCGGCATTAATAACAGATGGCGTTCCGTTAGCTCCACTGCTGCTTGACTCACTTGTTGTGTCACTACGTAGATGTGTATCAAACACACAAATGAATTGCATGCTGTATGGCCAAATGTTTCTGCATATTGGAGGTAGTTCCCCCCTTTGATGAAATTTAACTTTTACAACTGTTGCAAACAACCGTATTGTCATCTTTTCGCCTGAAATATATCCAAACTTAAGAGTGTTTCGACCTCGATGCCATGTTTCCTGCGTTTTTAACCAAAACAATGCAGCGCGTGGGTGATGTCATGACACATTTGCAATGAGTGGAACCGATAAGCGGCATTGTTCAGCAGGCAAGCAAACAGTTCAAAGGAATCGATTCACTGGGCACCGGTTCTGAATAAGACTGGAAGGGCAGTCCACTTTAAATATGTGAGATGTAGAGGGGAGACCGATCTGTTGGTGGTGCCATACATACATTGGGACATATAGCAAGGTACTGTAAGTACAGTGTGCTATCTAATGTGGTCTTAAACTAGGCCACCCTGCTGCAGAGGTAAAGGTGGTGGGGCCATCAATTTCATCTGAAACTCCTAGGACCACTCTTTCATTTGTTGGTGACTAGGGGTGTGACGGTTAGTATTTAACCGTGAGACCGGCCAAAACCGTGTCATTAAAATATTTTTTACAAACATTTTTTATCAAAAATGATTTTCATTTTTTAGATAGGATCAGAAGATGCGCAATATATCGGGAGACATGGTTTTTACCACTTAATGAAGTTTTGTAAATCAAACATGATATTTACCACTTCATTAAATTTTTCTTTGTAGAAAACCTTTCTTAAAAACGAATTTCGTTTTGTAAAAATTTTATCTTAATTTTAATAAATGTTTCATAAACCAATTGCATGTATTTTAATAAATAAGAAGCATATATAGCAGACAATGATAACCGTGACATGGAAGCACCAGCGCGCCGCGTTCACTTGCACTGCACTGTGAACTAGAGCGCATCTCATCGTAAATGAAACTCAGCGCAGGCCTATGCCTCATACATTAGCATTAAATATCTTTGCTGCATCCTTTCTAGAACAGACAATGGCTTTTTTTTGCGGCTCGCATCAGCAAAGCACTGCATCGTCCATAGACCGCAAACCAATCAGCGGATGGCGGGCGGGTGCGGCTTTGAAATTTGCTCAAAAAACGTTGGTGCGGATGATGAGTTTTGTGATGTGGTTGCGGATGAAATAATACCCCATCTGCGTATCTCTATCGATAACAACATTTTTAACACTACACAAATATTAATTCAATTTTTTTAATTTAGGCGATTAATTTCCCATAGTGACATAGGACTGAGGTGCCGGATCCAATAAAAAATGTTCCGGATCCAACGTCGGAGTTGACGGAACATGTTCCGGTTCAAATTAAAACTTAATGAAGAAAGGTAAAACCGATGGATCTCGTTGCGAAAAATTTTTTTACATCGCCTATATGGGCACATTTCGGGTTTAAACCAGATGGCAACGGAAAACCAGAAAATCTTGATGAGCCTGTGTGCAGAATATGTGGAAAAACGGTATTTGTTACAAATGCCAACACCACTAATCTCCGTAACCATTTGAAGATTAACCACCCTGCGGCCTATGCGGCCCTTGGATTAAGAACTGCTTCTGCTGCCGCTCAACCATCCACATCTGGCCAGAGGCAGTTGAATATGGCCGAGGCATTTTCCAAGGCGACGAAATATAAAAAAGACAGCGACAAATGGAGAGTACTAACAGATAGTGTGACTCGATATTTGGTAGTAGGAATGGTACCCTTCCGGACAGTGGAAAAACGTTCATTTAAAGAAATGTTGAATACTTTCGACAAACAGTACGAGTACGAACAGTACGAACATTGTTGCTGCAGTAAGGCAATTAGGATGGCCGTGGCTAAATTGTTTTGGACATAATTTGCATCTGGCTGTTACCAACGGTGTAAACAGTGAAGCTGCCCGAACCGGCCGAGCTATAGGTCTATGTCGGTCCCTAGTGAGCGTTTTTTCTCAGAGCTGGAAGAAAAAGAAAGAGCTGATAAAGGCACAAACAGAACTTCAACTCCCACAGCACAGCCTTATTCTGGTAAGAATTGTTTTAGCCAATAGTTAACTCTATATTATACTGTTCTATTAATATGCATGCTAAATAAACAGTAATTTTAAGCAATGCTGATATGGGTCTTGCAGATAAGGTTATAATACTAATATAGAGTAGTCTTACTCATTAGATTTTCATTATTATATTCTATTAGTTTTTGCCAGAATTGGTTTTAGATTATTTTTTCATCTGCATATAAATCATAAAGGCAGCAATATGCTATAGCATGGTACTCGTTTTATTTTTTTCTATTACTGTACATCCTCTTCCAATAATCATATATATTATTATTTCACAGGATTGTCCGACACGGTGGGGAACAAAACAGAAAATGATAGAGAGAATTTTGGAACAAGAGCAAGCGATCGCACGTGTCCTGGTCTCACATAGAAAGCACCAGCATCTGATTCTTAAATGGCAAGATAAAGAAGTTTTAACATCGCTTCAAGAATCTCTAAAACCTGTGGCTGACTTCACCGACATTCTCTCTGGGGAACGTTATGTAACAGTTTCTTCAGTAAAGCCTGTCCTGCAACTGTTGACATGCGATCTTTTAAAACCAAACCCCAATGAAACGGATCTGACACAAAATATTAAACGCAAAATGTCCAGCGTACTGGAGGACAAATACAGTGCCCCAGCCACTCAGGAGATTTTGGCAAAGTCATCTTTGCTTGACCCACGATACAGAGGCAATGGGGGGGATGGATTGGAGGAGACAAAAGATGCACTCTGGGGGGAAATTGTATCAGCTGACGAGGGAAACGGAGGCGGAGTTAATGGTGCTTCGGAGGCTGCTGCTGCTGGAGATGATTCGGGAGAGGTCTGTGCACCACCCCCTCCCAAGAAGAGAAATCTTGGAGATCTCCTTAATAAACGGAGGTCTGAACTCTCTGCCCCTTTATCGATCGGAGCGCGCGCTGACACGGAGTTAACCCGCTATCTCCAAGAACAACAAATTGATTCTACGGCAGATCCACTAGCATGGTGGCGAGACAATGAAACGCGCTATCCGCTCTTAGCAAAATTGGCACGTAAATACATGTGTATTTGTGCTACAAGCACCGCATCAGAGCGAGTTTTTAGCACTGCGGGGAACATAGCTACCCCTGTCAGATCGTCACTCAAACCGAGTAAAGTGAACATGTTGGTGTTCCTGTCACGGAACTTGGAAGTTGAAAAAGATTAGGAAATTAAAATGTCATTGCACTTTTTTTTTTGTTTCCTTTATTTAGTTTAATTAAGGTATTATTAAAACAGTCGTTGTTCGACTTTTTTTCTTTGATAAAGGTATGTAGATTTTATCATTTGTAATTTAGGCCTAGCCTACTCATTCATTTTTATGCTCTTATAGAATTTAAGTAGCCTACTTTTTTTAAAAGGTTTTGTTTACTGTGTGTGATTTATTTAAAACAAAGCACGGGCATTGCAAATGTTTTTTTTTTTTTTTACGGATTTGTTCACTGTGTGTGATTCATTTAACGGAAAGCACATTCACTGCTGTTAATTTTAAATAACTGTAAAGGAAGTAGCTAATCAGTGTCTGCTCATTTATTCAAACTAATACCCCCCCCCCCCCCCCCCCCCCCCGACGGTTATGTTATGAACCGTCACATTTGACTCACGTCATAACCGTCATCACCAAATCTGCAACCGGCACACCCCTATTGGTGACTGCCCAATGCTGAGTATTTTGATTCAAGATATTGAGTGTACATGATTATAAAAAAGTGGTTCCCAAGTCTCTCTGCTGTTGAATTTTAAAATAGCTGGTGTTCAAGTTCCTGAAAGGGGTGCTATAATAGTAAAAGGTAAATTCTCTTTTCCAGAACGAGGGAAAGTCTTCATCATTTCAGAACAACAGAGAAGGGCGAGCATTGCAGCAGGTAATGGCTGCTGTCATGTCGCAGCATAAAGCACGTCCTGATATTGCTGAGTTAGATGTGTTCCTAGGTCAACATATTTTGTTGAACCTGGAACAACATTTTACTCCAAAAATATATTCTTGACCATATCCCTACACCTAAACCTAACCTTAACCATGAGTAATCCCTAAAATCAGAGGAAATTATAGATGAATGACACTCATGTATAAGCACCAAACCCTGATTGTAAGCGTAAACTTCACAAAATCTATAAACTGGTTCTTCAAATCTGATTGGTTAATCACAATGTTGTTCCAGGGACAACAAAGATGTTGTCCCAGGAACATGTCTCACTTGGTAAAATCAGGTTCTGCCAGCATAAACACAGCAAGATGGTTCTCTGGGCTACGTGTGGCTGGCCAATAGACGAGGTGTTCATATACCAACAAGGTGTGAAGTCATGGTTTGGGGACGTGATCAAATGGGACTGCGACATTACAGTGTCTGAACAGCCTGTGACTGCTGCACAAACCATTTTTATAGTGAGAGATGGTAGTATTCCTATGAGACTTTGTAATGTACATCCTTACAGTGTTTATGTGGGGAAGTATCACAAGCTTGGGCAGCTGTATGAAATCAATAGCCCTGATATTTATGGACACTGGGACCTTGGACTGACTCTGGACACTGAGGGTATCATGGATGTGAGCATGATTGAAGCTAGTCCCCATGCAGAAAGTACAACTTCATCTAGAGCCCCCTTCCTCAAATCTTACCCTGGAGGTCCAATGCACTGCAGAGTTTAGCTCCAACCCTGATTAAAGTCACCTGTCTGCCATTTTCGAATGATCCCAAAGACACTGATTGACACTGATTAGCATGCTCAGGTGTGTTTGATTAGGGTTAGCGCTAAACTCTGCCGGAAAGTGGACCTCGAGGTCCAGATTTAAGGATTCCTGATCTAGAGTAAACTAACTCTGACAATTATCTGACTTGACTATACAGCAGTGCCAAGATCTTGATGCATTTTTGAAAAAATGGTCTAATTCCTTTGCTGAGAGTGAGGACAATATGGGGTACACAGTAGTCATACAGGCTTACAAGATTCATACTGGAGATGTTCCTCCCATTCAGGAGAGATTTCGACCATTACCTCCCATGATGTATCAAGAGATGAAGGTTTTATCGATAGACATACTGGATAAGGGGCTCATTTCTGAGAGTACTAGCCCTTGGTTGGCCCTGTGGTGATGGTGAAATAAAGTATGGGAGTTGGCGATTCTGCATGGACTATGTTAAATTGAATGCGGTCACACACAACGATGCTTTTCCTCTTCTGAGAATTGAAGAGACGCTGACTACTTTGAAAAGGGTGGAATGGTTCAGTATCTTAGACCTGGTTATTGGTAGGTTGGTGTACATCCAGAGGATCGCCCTAAGACCACTTTTGCCATTCCCCTTGGGCTATATGAATTCCAACGTATGGCTTTTGAGCTGTGCAATGGTCCTGCCACCTTCCAGGGGGTAATGCAGCATTGCCTGAGCTGTTCTTACAAATTTTTCACTGGTATACTTGGATGACATTATCGTATACTCATTTGATTTTTCTGCTCATCTTAGCCATCTTGAACAGGTATTCCACAGCAGCAGTCAAAGGCTGGCCCCACCTCCATGATAGTCCAGGAAGTAAGGTCCTTGCAGGTTACTACAGGCGTTTTATTTCAAAATTTTCTACGATTGCTCAACCGTTAAATGCTCTGGGTGGGAATCCCTGATGGAGATGGAGCAGTCAGCTGCGCATGATTGAGCCTGAAGCCTGACACTTGAATTCTAAAATCCAGTAAACATCAAGATATGTTTTAATAGACCAAAGTTCCCCGCAGTTATGGTCTACTTTAACTTGACACTAGAAAGTGTGTTTATTTCATCGATGTCAGTTCATAATCTAAGTGTTCTTTAAGTGCATTTTATCTTTTTTATGTTTCTCACAGGCTTTATAAATTTTTTTTTTTGCAAAGATCTATGCATATTTCATCTCGTGTGTGTGTGTGTGTGTGTGTGTTTGTGTTTTAATGAACCATTTTTTAATGTACTATTGCACAACATCTGGCAGCTAGCCTATTTTCATCTAAATAAAGTTAACGAAAATCAAATACACTTTTTCAGTTTTTTTTTAGGTATGTTGGCTAAGGTTAGACTTAGAAGAATGTAAGAATTTCATTTTGAAACATGATAATTGCTATTTATCAGCAACTCAGCATGAATAATTGTATACAATTATCCAAGAATTTCGGTACAAACAGTAAACAACTAGTCAATTTTTATGTCGGTGAGAATTGGTTTACGGCGAGTGTGAGCGGAATATTAACGAAGCGCTTGCTTGGGCGGTTGATCGACTGAGTAGAATGCACGTCTATAGACCGTCACACCGCTCCGCTCCGCTCACATGCTCTGATAGGTTAATAACTGTTATTGACCTAGAAATAAGACTTTTTTTTTTTTACCACATTTTAAATTTAAAGTTTTTTAACAAAGTTTCTAACAGTGACAGGAATTGCTCATTCATCTCATCTCCACGGCAGCTCTCTCTCTTTTTCTCTCTCTCTCTCTCTCTCTCTCTCTCTCTCTCTCTCTCTCACACACATACACACACACACACACACACACACATCACCTTTTTCTGCCTTCAACTTAACAGGAAATCCTAGAGGTCAATGGATCTTTCCGTTTTGCATTCAGCTTGTGGGGGCATTTGAGAAGCAGCCTCAGAAACCGAGGAAGTTGATGGTCATGGGTCATCCTGAATGGAAGAGGATATTAAAACAGGTGGTTAAACAGAGAGACACTTCCCAACAGCCTCATCCATTAGAGCAAACCAAGGACATGTTGTAGCAGTAGCCTTTACGGACTTTCTACCAAACCCTGTTGGTGGACATTTCAACTCCTACAAGAGAGAGAGAGAGAGAGAGAGAGAGAGAGAGAGAGAGAGAGAGAGATTAGCCAGACATTTTGAGAAAGAATCAGCAATCCTGATTCACATGAAATTCTGAAACATGATACCACATTAATAAAAATAAATAGAGCAAAAGTCTCCATGAAAAGCTTCAAAGACAATTAAAGAAAAATAGATGTGTTAGGAAAATCTGTACAGCCCAACATAACCTTGGCAAATCCAATTATTAAACAATGGATAGTTCTCATCCACTGTGCTTATTATATGAATCTGTAAAATAACTTTATTTCAAGATGGAACAGAAAAGGTTTGTAAATAATAAATGTTCTCAAGAAGTGTTAATTTTTTTTGTAAATTCTTCTCTATGCACACTAGACACTTTTCACACACAATGCTGTGTGTACATAATACCACAAAAGACTCAAATATGTGTTTTCATGCTTGTGCACTACAAATCATCTTGCACTATTCCTCAGCCATCTGCTTGACTTGCAATGTTTCTATTTGCACAAGTACAGTGTTATGTGAAGCATTCGTATAGTCGATGTATTTTTCCTTTTCATTTTCTGTAAAAGTAAACATTTATACATAGTATATTCATACTCAAATATGTAGGATAGTTTGTGTATAGGTACAGTGTTTATGTGTAGCTAGTTTTTAGTTTAAGCATAGGTTAACATTTATATATAGTATTTAAAGTCAAATCTGACATTGTGTAAGTTTTGTATAAGTATAGTATTATGTGAAGCATTCCTGTAGTATGTATTTTTTTTAGCTTATGTACAGGTAAACATTAATATATAGTATTTTTATAGTCAACATCTGTCAGTAGGTGTAACATGGAGTAAGAGACAGTCAGATCCATATGCGGTAGTTTATTAAAGAGAACTGTCAAACTGGCAAAGATGAGAAAACAGCGTCAGGTATGTCAGAGGATATCCAAAATCAACAACAGTAAGAAGCAGAGGTCGGGGCAGGCAGCATAGAATCACAGTCAGTAGAAACAATAGGAACAAAGGAACAAACACTGGTAAACTGCTCGGAAATGCCAGACAGAACTAAACAAGACCTTCTGATAAATACTGAAAGCATTGTTATAGATTGAAGCAACACCTTCCCCTTTACCTTTTGGACGTGGGTCCTGTTTATAACAATAATCTTGGGGGGTAGACTCATTTAAAAATAATGTAATTATCAGGTTTTAGCCAGGTTTCTGGACAACAGAGCACATATAGCTTATGATCAGTGATCACATTATTTACAAAAAGTGCTTTCGTAAAACACAGTCTTGTTTAAAACCTGGTAGTGATTAGCATGGGATTCTGGGAAATGGAGTTTGAAATGGGTCCTGAGTGAGTCCTGAGTGGAGTGCTCTCTACTGAAGTTCATGGGCACTCCAGCTGATGATCGTGACAGTAGGTTAGTTGTATATAGGTTTATACTGTTTTACTTCATTGTTGTATGTCTGTATTTATGTAGCACCACAGTTCTGTGAGACACAACATTTCGTTCCACTGTATGTCCACACATGCAGTGGAATGAAAATAAAGGTCACCTTGACTTGAAACCAAAAAACAGTCAAAGTATGGTAACTAGTATGATAACTAGTAGTCAAGGATGTACTGCAAATTTTATTTCATATACTAATTTGTATAGTGCTTTTTAACCATACAGATATTTTAACCATACAGTCAAAGCACTGTAGAGAATAAATTAGGAAAATAATGTGCCAATAATGCATTTTTACATTGGCAAATTTTTCAGTTAAAGGCAGTTCATCATTAAATTTGGTGATTTCATAATCCAACTCAGTTCAGTTTAAAGAGCCACACAGATGGGAAATCACAAATTACCTGTATTACAGTTTATGATGTAGCTGTCCATCAGTGTAAACAATGTGCAAATAATTAAACCAAAAGTACACGATTTATAAAGTTATTGGCTTCTAAAGTAAGGAGTCGACTCTGAATCACTGAAACGAGTCGTTATAGATTTCAAATCTTTTGCCCATCTCTGTCACTAGGAACACTTTGCATAATAATCTCCGCCTACCATCTTGAGAGAAACTGAACTCTGACCTGCCCCCCCCACACACAGACGCTCTGGTTGGTGTGATATTATCATGTCGAGGAGACAGTGTGTTTTTAATTGTAAAGGCAAGTTTGTTTTATTTTCACTGCCAAAGAATGAAGATCAGAAGAACCAATGGCTAAAATTCATTTTACCACAATTCCAGAGCAGTACAACAAATCCTTGTGTTCACAACATTTCACTGATGACTGCTTTTCTAATCTCGGTGAGTACAGCGGGATTTTCAAAGCGTTTGCCCATAAAAGAGGGTTCATTACCAACTTTATTTAGACCAATGAGCATCTCCGAATCACAACACGAAGTAAGATTATGAAGTTATGTGTTTGTTTTCTCCCGAGCGTCTTATCAGTATGTGTGCTGTCTGCAGCCTGTCTGCGCTGATCTTCATTTACAAACACGTCATTAAAATGAAGTGTAACTCGTGAATACTCAACGAAGAGACATGAGAGAGATATCTATAGAAAGCTTGACATGTCTTCTTTAAAACTAAATAAGTGCTGCTAACAGATATTCTGTGATAAAGTAATCCATATGAAAACAACGCAATGTCTGTTTTTCACATCTCCCTTCATTATATCTAATGTGACCACGCCCCCGCGCTGAACGCTCTATTCAGATTCAAACTGAAGCGCGGCTTGAATACACACACACAGAAGAAAAAGCAGTGACTGTTCAAGTTTTTTATTTTACTGTTTGCTTCGCGATGAGAGGAATAAGACATAATTCACCCCAAACAGATGCTAACGCATAGTTTACCGTGGAGGTGTGTGTGGAACAACCAATCAAACCTGACTATGTCAGTTGACCAATCAGAACACAGTATGCTACCGAAAGGTGGGGTTTAAGGAAACTGAATCTTTTGAACAGCTTTGCGCGAACCGTTTGGGGATCTCTGAGAATTGAGGTAATTTTAAAATGATATTTTGACAAAATGACAATGTTTTTTAACCTTGGATGGATTTAAACCTATTGTACAGGACTTATAAACAGTGATAGGAAGCTTAGAATTTTCATCTTACTGGCTCTTTAAATAGTATCTGTGCAATCAAGTCGAAAATATTGCTGGATATTAAGTGTCCCAAACTAAGCAAGCCAGAGGCGACAGCAGCAAGGAACCAAAATCCATCGGTGACAGAATGGAGAAAAAAGACTTAGGAGAAAGCCAGGCTCAGTCTGAGGGCCAGTTCTACTTCTATGGCCAAATAAAACCAGCAGTTCAATTCCAGGCTACAGCAAAGTCAGATGGATGCAGAGGACTCATCTGTTTCCTGTGGTCTTATCCTGGTGGCCGTCTGAGACAAGGTCTTTATAAGGGATCTGTCTCTGGGGCTCTAGTTGTCCTGGTCTCCGCTGTCTTTCAGGGCAGTAGAGGTCCTTTCTAGGTGCTGATCCACCATCTGGTCTGGATACGTACTGGATCCGGGTGACTGCAGTGACCCTCTGATCTGAACACAGACTGGATCTGGTGGCTACGGTGACCTCGGAATAAGAGAGAAACAGACAAATATTAGTTTAGATGGCATTCTTCTAATGATGTAGCAAGTACATCAGATGTTATGGAAAGGGTTCCCGGTTCCAGTTGACCTAATTAATGCAGCCAAAAATCCTTTAATGGATTTGAATATTAGAAATGTATTTATGAGTTATGTGTAACACAGGTTAAAGAGATGGATCTTTAATGTAAATTTCAACTGACAGAGTTAGTCTGCCTCTCGAAAAATACTAGGTAGGTCATTCCAGAGTTTGGGCACTAAATAGGGAAAGGATTTGCCACCCACAGTTGATTTTGATATTCTAGGTATTATTAAATTGCCAGAGTTTTGAGAATGCAGCGGACATGAAGTACTATAAGAGCTTATTCAAATACTGAGGTGCTAAAACATTCAGGGCTTCATAATTAATAAACAAGACTTTAAAATCAGTACAATGTTTAGTAGGTAACTAGTGCAGTGTTGACAGAACTAATATGGTCATTCTTCCTGGATCTAGAATGTGAAAATGTGAAGTTTTTAGATGCAGAGTTTTTAGGTTAGGTCCTATAACTGATACCTTGTTTATTTATTTATTTTTTTCAGAATTTAGCAGTAAGAAATTACTCCAATAATCAGCGTGACAGTGAAAGCTTACAACGTGCTTCCTGATGATATCTCCCAAGAGTAACATGTAAAGCGTGAAGAGTAACTGCCCTAGTACTGAGCCTTGAGGTACTCCATACTGCACTTGTGATCGATACGATACCTCTTCATTCACTCCACGAATTGATGGCGGTCAGACAAGTACGATTTGAACCATGCACTTCCACTAATTCCAACAAGGTCTTCTAGTCTTTGCAAAAGATTGTTGTGGTCAATTGTGTTGAACACAGCACTACAAAACAAGTAGCACTAATACAGAGATACATCCACGATCAGATGATAAGCGTAGATCATTTGTAACTCTAAGGAGAGCAGTTTCAGTACTATGATACGGTCTAAACCTGACTGTAAATCCTCACAGATACAATTTTTCTCTAAGAAGGAACATAATTGAGAGGATACTTCCTTTTATAGTATCTTGTATAGAAAAGGAAGATTCTAGATCAAATCTAGAAACTAGTTCTTTGGGGTCAAGTTCAGTTTTTTTTAGTTGAGGCTTAATAACAGCCAGTTTGAAGGTTTTGGGGACATATTCTAATGACAATGATGAATTAATAATATTCATAAGAGGATCCATGACTTCTAGAAGCACCTCTTTTAGGAGCTTAGCTTGATATTAAAATCACCAAGAATTAAAACTTCATTGAAGTTCTTCATCTGCAGCCAGTACAAACTTGGATAGAAAATCAGCAAATTATTTAAGTAAGTCTGAATGGTGCCTTGGTGGCCTGTATACAGTAGCCAGTACAAACATCACAGGGGATTTATCATTAACACTTGTTTCTCTGGATAATGTTATGTTACTTAAAACAAGTTTTACCTTAAGCACGCCTTCTGATAAATACTGAAAGCATTGTTATAGATTGAAGCAACACCTTCCCCTTTACCTTTTGGACGTGGGTCCTGTTTATAACAATAATCTTGGGGGGTAGACTCATTTAAAAATAATGTAATTATCAGGTTTTAGCCAGGTTTCTGGACAACAGAGCACATATAGCTTATGATCAGTGATCACATTATTTACAAAAAGTGCTTTCGTAAAACACAGATTGATATTCAATAGGCCTAGCTTTATATTTTATTTATCCATATTGCATCTGTTTTTTTGTTTGTTGAACCTCAATTAAATTGTTAATCTTAACTTGGTTTGGACGTTTTTTGTATTTTCTAGTTGGGGGAACAGACACAGTCTCTATAGTGTGATATCTAGGTGAAAGAGTCTCTATGTGCTGAGAATTAACTGACCTCTGTGACGGGAGGCAGCTAGCAGACGGTCGGTTTAGCCAGTCTGTCTGCTTCCTGACCTGGGCCCCAGTTAGTCAAGTATAAACACTAAGACTATGTGCCATATTTCTAGAGAGAAGAGTGGCGCCACCCCAGGAGGGATGAAGACCATCTCTTTTAAACAGGTCAGGTCTGCCCCAAAAGCTCGTCCAATTGTCTATGAAACCTATGTTATTCTGTGGGCACCACTTAGACATCCAGCCATTGAGTGATGACAATCTGCTATGCATCTCATCACCACGGTAAGCAGGGAGGGGACCAGAGCATATTACAGTGTCTGACATCGTGCTTGCAAGTTCACACACCTCTTTAAAGTTATTTTTAGTGATCTTTGACTGGCGAAGTCGAACATCATTAGCATCAATTGGATGCATGTCTCTAATTCTGAAATCTTCTCTGTCAGCTTAATTATTTCCTTGCATTTATCACATGTGAATCCCTCATTGCAGGAGAAGACATTATTCAACATGATTGATGAATGATCTGGCTACCACTGTTGTTTGATGAACTTAAAAAGAAAGAAAAACAGTGATAGACGTGAATGGAAATCCCAATGCCAAGCTATCCAGCTAATGAATGCTAACACGCTGCATGCGCAGTTTTTGAATAAAAGAGAATGATCAAATTAATCAGATTAGTTTGATATTTAATATAATGAGTTTGATATTATCAGAAATAAGGTGGGAATTAAGTGATATTTGATCACTTTAAACCACAGAGAGTGATAATAAGATTCAACAGAAAAGTGGACCTACAATCACAAACCACTCTGCAGCAGGACAGACAGGAAACAAGTGCACAAAGGCTGTCATCAATCACACACAGTGACACTATCTTTGAAGAACAGAAGAAAAATCTTTATCTATCATGATTTGTTCATTAGTGCATTAAAAGGCAGAATGAAGAAGTGGCCATTGAAACATACATCAGCAGTCCCTGTCAGCAAACGTATTTCAGTGTTTTACTAATGACACCACGCATCACATTTCAGTAAATGAGAGTGATTGCAGTGAGAAACATGATCCCTCATGAATCTGGCTGGCCAACTTGTCTCTGTTCCAGTGTATTTTATGGCATAATGCTCCAGTAATCACATTTGACCAATTGGACATTTGCTCTATTTATGAGAAGTGAATATCGACTGCAGCCTTACAAGCAGACTTTGGTAAATGTATATTGCACATTCATTCTGCCTTTTCTAGGCCCATAATACAATTTAGTACATAAAACCAATTCTGTCAAGCACACTTTTTTGTAAAGACCTTACATGGTACCACAAATGTAAATACTTAAAATACAGATTTATCCACATAGTAGACATGGAAAGGCATTTGCCTATTTCACTGAGGTTTCATTGAGACATTTTATAGGTTGTATTCTACACTACATTACAGCACCCATGTTACATATTACTATAATTACTTGCAAAAGCAACAACAACAACTAGGTAGGGTGGTTGTCTGTTTGTTTACCACACTTGTTTAGTCTTTGAGTGTATTGTGTGAAGGTATTTTTCACCTGATTTCTTGTCGTCAACACACATTATTTGAGAAATCATTCATGTGCCTAGCACAAATAATTATGAGCCAGAGTTTATTAATTGTTTGAAAAACAAACATACAAAAACCTAGCCAGATGTACAAGAAATAATAAAAGTAGCACACAGCACAGATACTGACCTGTAATTAGAGGAAGCTCCAGAAACAATAGCATCTGTATTACTCAGTCCTCACTAATCTTGTTACCCTGTAACATGAACTGTATCATCTAAAACATATTTTGGGTTCTTTACAGCAAACACAGCCTCCCGTGCGAGAGCATCAGGAGGAGTGTTTAGTTTGAGTTGGTTCTGGTTATAATGGGTCCATTGAAACCCACAGAGAAACAGTGCCATGAATTTTTAATCAGGTGGCTTCTGAGGTCGCCTGCTCCATTCTGAGGATGTGAATTATGAGCAACAGTGGGATGAAAACTGAACCAAACTGACTGAAAGACAATGACATTACCTCATGACAGGAAGAGAGTGATTTTATTACATTGATCTGTCATTTTCATTTCCAATAAGTGAGTGGCAGAACTCTTATCTCCAAACATCCGATGGGGGCTCGTCCGGGATTGTTGCTCCAGTGTGCTATATGAAGAGATAAGATCAGAAACTAAATATCTCGGATTATATTTTGTGTTAGACTGTAACAGACTGCACCTTCACTGAACCGCTTGATGGTACAAGCATGAGAACAAGGACATGGCTGAGTGTTGCGTCTGGGTTAATGAGCTTCTCCTGCGAGGCTGTGCGCAGTTGTGCAGAGATCCAGTGTGATGAAGACCAGCGATGCTGCACACGAAACAGCAGCAGCATCACGTCCATCCATCAACTCCCTCTGCACTCTTTCCTGGACAATCTGGAATGGTTGGTCCGTAAGCTGTCGGGACTGCTGATCCTGCTCTTGCTCTTCGTGGTGGGTTACTTCATTCAGCGGCTCGTATGTCCCCGTCCTCGCCGTCAGACGCCCGAGGAGCCATCACTTCTGCATGGACACGCGTCCCAGGACTCTCTCACAGGGGACTTCAGCTCTCCGGTGCTGATGCTTCCCACATACGAGGAGGTGAACTATCTGCCCACTTATGAGGAGATCATGATGGAGGTGGATGGAGACAATCTGAACTCAAACACAGGAGCGATAGAGGAAAGACGAGCAACATTGCACACATCTAGAAGACCCATAAACTCTATATAGTCCACTCATTATGTTTGACTTGATTCTGTAACAGCTGATGCGTCCACAATAATGCATCCCATGTGTCTTCAGCAGCTGTGCACTTTTCAAGACATTTTTACATTCAGGTTTGGCTCCTAAAGTAAGTGTTTTGAAATATCCAGTCCTAGACAGTGCCAGTTATGTGCAGAAATGTGTTAGTAACAATTTTCATTTAATTGCTGGTCTTATTGTGCTTACTGTGTGCACATAATCAGAAATGAGAAAGAGATGGTCTGCTCAGAGACAAATGAAAATGATAAATGCACATGGTACAACTGAAAAAATGTTTTTAACGTTACTTTAAGTTTAAAAGCACAGTTTATGAGATCACCACAGATTTTACAGTTCTTTTGACATGTTACATAAATGTTATCCTGACAAACAATTTCAGTTTTATCCTTTCCACAAGCTCAGCGTGAGGTTCAGACACTCAATGTCTCCGTTAAGACTCTGGAAATGATTTGTGGTGAAACATATGATTTGTAATAAAAGTAAGTATAAAGCAGCCCCCTCCCTTAAATCTAATCCTTGTTGGGGCGTGGGCAGGTCTCCGCGTGAAAATGTATGAGATTGTACAAATTCACTGCCAATATGCCAAAACTTGTCCTAAGATTGTCAGAAATTGTCACGAGACTGTGTTGGCCAGCCTAATTCACCATCAACAGACACGAACACACCTTTCAGATGCATTTCTGGATATCAGAAGTGCAAAAAACTAAAACATGAAATGCAGAAAACCAGTCATTTGTCTTTTTGTATGTTGGAATCTAACTTTAAGGTTAGCAGCAAAGACATAATGTGATAAAAAAGTGTATTTATACAAAGCGTTCGTATTTTCTTGCATTTCTGACTCTTTTTGATGAATACAGAATCTGTTTTGTGTACATGAGAGTAAAGAGTTCTGATGCAAGCTCTGCCTCTGTTATAAACCATTCAACACACTTCAAATTTCAAGATTTTTTAAACTTCAAGCTTTTCAAAACACTTAAAGGGGGGGGGGGGGTGAGTTTTTTACACTGTTAAAGAGTTGGATCCCCATGCTAAACATGGACAAAGTTTCAAAAATTAAGTTGTACGTTTGAACAAGTATTTTTGTTCCCAAAATACTCCTTCCGGTTTGTCACAAGTTTGGGAAAGTTTTTTTCGTGTATGGCTCTGTGTGACGTTAGATGGAGCAGAATTTCCTTATATGTGTCCTGAGGCACTTCTGCCGGAAGAGCGCGCTCCCGTATAGCAGAGCACTGAGAGCACAACAGACTTCACTGATCAGAGCGAGAGCGTCGCCAAATGTCACAAAAGGAGTGTGTTTTTGGTTGCCAGGGCAAGACAACCCTGCACAGATTACCAAAAGAGAAACAGCATTAAGGGACCAGTGGATGGAGTTTATTTTTACAGAGCATCAACGGAGTTGTGCAAGTGTTTGTGTTTGTTCCCTGCATTTCGAAGATGCTTGTTTTACTAACAAGGCCCAGTTTGACGACGGATTTGCGTATCGTTTATTTCTTAAGGATGATGCAATCCCAAGTAAAAAGGGTCACGATCGTGTGTTGGAACCGCAGGCAGTGAGTAAAACTGCTTCAAATATCTCTGCCTCCTTGTTAGTGCGTCCCCTCCCATGCCAGAGACCAGGGTTCGAGCCCCGCTCGGAGCGAGTCGTTGCTGCTGCTCTCGTTCAGTTTCAGTCTCTGGATCTGATTCTGGATCATAAATAAACGGCTGAATCTGACTGTAAGCCATGGTTTGTTTTGGATGATGGGTTTTCCCTCAAGGTAATGTCACAGCTTCCACATGCTCTCAACGCAAAAGCCTATTCGCGCTCGTGATTCTTTAGCTCCGCCCACACGTCACGCCTCTAGCCGCTCGTGTTTTTCCGGGAAAAATCGGTACAGACTATCTTTCTCTTATGAATATAATTTCACCCCCCCCCCCCCCCCCTTTAAAACTCAATAGGCTTTTTCAAGCTAATATAAATTTGTTCTTGATTTACCATGTACTTTACAGTGAAAAACGATAAAAGAGCATTAGCAGATATTGGTTATGAACACCAAGGGTTAAAATATTATTATTTTTTTTTTACATTGGATGAACTCAACTACAGGGCATTACTGAACAGTTTGAGAACTGACAATACAGGTGAGGATACTGAAGAACAATGCAATGCAGGCTCTTAACCCAGTCTCTGTCTGCAGAGGCAAATGGGAACATGAGGAGATCACAAACAGCAAACGCTGAAGTTGATAGACACTTTAGCAGAGAACTGGAACATACACAGGAGAACAGATGAAGGAGATCAACAGGGTGAAGATACAGGTGAGAAACCCACAGGAAAGGAACTTCAGACCCTAGGTGATGAACCAAACCGGCAGAAAATATGAACTTTATGTGTTGAAGAATGACAGCTCTGTGGTCTCTTCATCTGCACCAGATGACAGGCTTTGGAGAAGGTCCGCCACAAACAGGACACAGATGCTGGGAGGTCTGAGATGAACCACACCCCTTGATGAGACCAACGGCAGCGGGGGACGAGCAGAGGAAGGAGCTCACCGGCCGGAAGATGGCAAGGCCATATGGAGACACTGAAGTGGATATCCTCAGATGAAGCACTGAACTTCCTGAGCCACACAGGGACATTAACACAGGTTTGCAGGTGCCAGAGGGTTTAATGTTTGTCCAGAGCCCAGGAGGATGGTACAGGATACACACCCAGGGCCCAGTAGTCTGGACTAACTATCACGGCAGGAGTGAAGACGATGTAAAGCTGTTTTACACTGAACGCGATGAGACAAAGTAAGGTGAATCACAGACAAATGGTGCTTTCAGACCGGGCATGAAACGACTGATCTGTTGATTCACGCATGCACGACCACCACCAACCAGCAATGCATTTTTCCTCAGATTTGCATCTCGTTTATGGATTTAACTTCATCCACTGCTCGATATACAGCATTAATTTGAGATAAATAAATAAAGTTTGGTTCTACACCAAAAACACAAACTATCAATACTTACAAGAATACATCCTAAATTAAAAATAGAGGTACAATTAGCATCAAGCTACACTTGAAAAGGTATGTTTGTAGTTATTAATGTATTTGCTTAAAACCCACTTTAAACCATCATCGAGTGCTTGTAATGAATAACGAGTGTGATCTATAGTTGATTCTGATTCTGTAACACATGACAGCTGTCCCATCAAGTGTAGACACGGTGTAATAAAGGCAAATCTCTGTGAGTCTGTCTGTTTGCAGTTTATTATGTCAAGTTATTATTATGCTGCGGACACAAGGGAGTGCAGCGATTCATCTTGGTGCAATATGGACACGCAACACATTCAGAATGACTCAATCTTTAATAAACTACAGAACACGTGCAGGCAGGGCTTATATACTCGAGAAAAAAGAAAAAGAAGGGTATTCGAATCTCAAAATGTAAAATTGAATGCCAACCCATCAAACACATATTAGAATAATCGAATATTCTGGTCCAGCCCTAAACGTTACACAAACATGTGTTCTGCTCGTGTTTCGTGAATGAGTCCCCCATGAATGAGATCTGTATCTAACGCTTCATCAACACCCCCAGAGCTTCACAGTCCTAAATCAATCACATGTTTCTGCTTCTTTGCTGTGTTTTGATTCAGATGTTCAGTACTCTTTCGAAACATAGCACCTCCCACCATATCATAACAAAAACACTGAATGCTGGGAAATTCTGTCAATGGCTGGTGAAGGGTTACACAAAGGGGGCACAAAAATGGATGTAAAGACATTACATTGCATTGCTATTAGTTCCAAATGTATCCCAGACCACAGAGAAGCTTTGCCTGCTTTCCCTCTGCTCTAACACATGCTCATTGTGGAACTGCATTTCATATTTCTTTCTTTCTTTAAGATATATTTTTGCCATTTTTAGAGCAGACAGGAAGTGAAGTGTGTGTGGGCAGGATCAGGAAAGGTCCACGAGCTGTGAATTGAACTTGGGACGCCCACTGCACAACAGTGCTCTATGGATTCATATTCACGGATTATGATCTGAATAGTTGCCAGTGGCTGAACTATAAATGAGTAGGTGTTTCATCTGTGTCGTATCACTAAAAATTCATGTTGTTCACTCACAAATGGATGTTTTATTTCAAATATGCATTTATTGAATAAACATAAATCAAGCTTTTACAATAAAACTGAATTCTTGTTACAAAATCTTGATGAAATGATATATGAATATCAGCTGAACTAGACATGATGCGCAGTGTTCAGCTGGAGCTGACAGGTGTAATCCAGGCCTCAGTTCTCCTGCACTACATCACAGGTGTGTGTTCATCTGCGAACGGAAACACTGCTCCTGACGGATGAGCTGGCTGCTTTCTCCCGCTCCATGGCAAACTCCATTTCAATTTTAGCCTGTATTTTCTCCCAGTCCACTTCCACCTGAACAGAAGCAGGAGACAGAAACAATAAAGCGCTATAGAGAGGAGACTGGTTTACACACAGTCTGAACATGTCTTACTCCCTCAGAGTACTGCAGGAATCTCTTGTTGGTTTCCTGCTTCCCAAAGTCCTGCAGGAACTTCTGTCTGTGAGCGAGCACTGTGTCCACGTGAGTTTTGTGCTTGACCGCCAGCTCCAGAGCCCTGCGGAGAGACAGGCGTGAGCGGCACACACACACACACACACACACACACACACAGCGTCGCGCCGTCGCACCTGTCCCAGTTGTAGAGGGTGATGTGTATCTGGATGGCGTGGTAGATGAGGTTGGCCTGCAGTAGAGTGGCTTCGGCCTCCTGCACGTGTCCACTGAAGAGCAGCATGTGAGCCACACACGAGTCTCTGGACGGAAGATCCCTGATGAAGTTGATGTACTGCACTTTATCAATCTAGCAGAGACAGAGACCAGCGTTATAGAGACGGAGAGGAGACAGTGATGAGAGATATCCTCTGGGCAGATTCACCTCTCCTATAGCTGCGTACGCCACTTCTGCTGTGCTCAGCTCTCTATTGGCCATCGCCAGACCGGCCAGACACGACCAGAGCGTCTGATCCTGTAAGACACAACCTCTTCAGACACATCTCTGTACAGGACTGATGAACCAGCGCTAGTCTGCTGGTCAGAGTGCTTCTGTCATCATCATCTAGCATCAGGTCTGTGGTGAATATCTGACACCACTACGATCCCCAGACCGGTTCAAGTTCAAGGAAGACTTCATCCTGGTCTATCACAAATGAATGATGACCATTACTCTACATTAGATTCATAATTTCTGTTAATGTTCATTTGATCAAATATATACGTATATATCTGTAACATTTCAAGCTGTATAAATGACCATGAATGTATTATAACAAACATCAACAGAAGTGTATTTTTAAAGGGACACAGATTACTGCGTTCAAACCTTCTTCATAATGAATCTTAACAGCTCTTTAATGCTTCAGTTGTAGTTTAGTTGTATATTAGTGAAGTGTGGCTCTGCCCTGTTAGTGCACTAGTGTGACTGCAGTATTATTAGAGTATTCCTGTGTGTTATTAACCGCTGCCCTCTGCTGGAGTCACACACACACACACACACAGAGGAAGAGAAGAAGACCTCACAAACCAGAGACAGACAGACACATACCTCCTCATCACACACACTCACACGCACACGCACACACACACACGCACAAACACACACGCACGCGCACACACACACACGCACACGCACGCGCGCACACACACACACACGCACGCACACACACACACACACACACACACACACACACACACACACACACACAGTGAATCTGTTCAATCATGCTGTGAATCACTGCTCTGATGGAGATGATGTCAGAACGGAGCTGTGCATGAAGACTAACAAGACTGAATATATTCAGCAGCTTACAGCTAACGATACAATTTACATATGTGGTTATTCAATTCAATTAAAATATAGTTTCAAACTATTATTGCATTATTTAATTGTTATACCATTAATATTTCATAGTACTAAACTTTATAGTAAATGTGAAGATCTAGGTGTTGAGCTGGAGCCGATGCTTGATCCTCTGCTGCCATCTCCTGGTTATTATGGTCATGTCATGCCATTTTCATCTTAAAAAGTCTTTATTTTCCCCCAAGAGAGACATTTTTATGCACATCTCTTCATGTAGAGTTCACGAATGAGAAATGAACCTTTAAAGTGAGTTTAACTGCACAGATGTAGATATAAGATAAACTATAAGATTTTAAAGACGTGTTGATGCTATAAAGGTAAGACACTGATGATCTAGTATACCATTATGATGTTGTTTAAGATATTAGCCTAAGCAGTTATGATAGCGTGTCTGGTTCTCCTGGCTCATGTTGTTAAATAACATGAATCGGTATGTTTCTGCTGCTATCATTATTAACGGTGTGGACATAGGTTTGTTTCTCAGTTTCTCGTATTACATGAGCTTTATGTGAAGTGCTAAAGCATGTGTGTATGGTCAAGTGTTCAGATGTCTGGTGTGTGACACTAGCCAACAGTCTCTGAACACGGAAAGCTTTGACCAAAGCAATCAATTACAGTTTAAAATATGTTCAGATACAAAGCAGTTATTTTAAATAGTGAAATCATTTCACAATGTTACTACTTAAGCTGTATTTTACATTTACTTTACATGTAGTAGTTTGGCAGATGCTTTTATCCAAAGCCACTTACAAATGAAGAGAACGAAAGATATCAGATCAACAAAAGAGTGCTATAACAAGACTCATCTTAACACAGCACATGGAGCAAGGGCTTTTTGTTTTGTTTTATACATATGTATATAAAACACACACACACACACACACACACACACACAAAGAAAACAAGTAGATAGAATACAAAATTCAAGTTCGTCATCTCCAATGTAGGCGCGCGATATGCTCGCTCATAATGGAAGCGACACGGTCGTTTTTTCCAGGCGCATCTGCACCGCATCGAGTTAAAAACATCTAAACTTGTCAGAATGCCGCAAGCACAAGAATATCAGACCTCACCTGAAGCAGGAAGTTGGTCACCAGATCACACGGTAACCAGTTAAACCGTAACACCGGAGAGCACCAAGATGTTTTGCTCTGAGGTGCTCGCGCATCACAGTTGTGCTGCCGTGGTACACCATATCGGTTTTGTGAAGATAAAAACTTTCTCCATTCCCAGTATGTCATTACGCGAGATGTAAACAAACAGTGTGACGCGTCGTTGCAGCACTAGTTCAAACCCTTCTGACTGGTGGTGCATGTGCTCTGTTTTAGCTCTGAGATGTTTAGTGAGTGTGTGTGACCTCTGACCTTGGCGAAGCGGCAGATGCGGAGAGCGTCCTCCCAGCGGCCGCTGCCGGTGTACTCGTGCAGTAAGCTGGGGTACGGGGACACAGCGCTGCGCACCAGAGAGCCGTCCACCCGTCTGACCGTCACCTGACTGCCCTCATAGCTCACCATCTGAGGAGGACGGCTGAACTCACTGCACACACACACACAGACACACACTGATCAGCTCTCAGAAGAGTTTCTAAGCATTTCTATTCAGACCATTCTGCTTACTTCATTTCATTTTGCTCCATATGAACATGAATATCTGACCAGACGTTCATACTGTGCTGGTCGCTCATATAAATATATCTGTGTATAAGCAGGTGTTTCCTGCGTCTCTGTGCTGCAGTGAGTGTGTACCTGCTGTCTCTGCTGAAGATGGTTTTGGGCAGCAGGTCTTTGTCCACAAACACCACGCTAGGATAATACCAGACCGTGAAGCGGCTGTCCTGGATCCCACACAGGATGTTAGCCGAGTCGTTCCAGGCCATAGTGTCCACCATCGACCCTGAGATCACACAGATCACACACAGATCAGATCACACACACACAAATCACACACACACACAGATCACACACAGATCACACACACACAGATCACACAGATCACACACAGATCACACACAGATCAGATCACACACACACAAATCACACACACACACAGATCACACACAGATCACACACACACAGATCACACAGATCACACACAGATCAGATCAGAAGCAGACTTTAACACAGACGCCTGACTGAACTCTCACCGATCTTGTGCATGCTGTGTGCTCGGCCCAGCTTCCTCACAGAGGTCAGGTAGAGGTCACGGTTCTTATCGATCAGTGCGATCCTTCTGTCACTGGACGAGCCACACTGATCCAGCGCGACGAACACCACCTCTATCTGAACACAGACACATGATCATCCCTGATCCGACACTACACTACAAGACCAAACACTGCTCGTTAATCTCCACGAAAATCACACTCTCTCATGTAGGATCTTTTTAGAATAAGTGATAACTTTACAACCACAAACAGAGTATGTTGTTTATAGTAGGAAAGTAATCTGGGACAGTAAAGTATGCAGAGAATCACACGGGGAGCAGTATACTATGACTACTGTGAAATCTGTCATATTTCTCTGGTCACACACACAGTGTTTTGTGTACTATACAGCAGGGAAGTGTGTGATCTCAGATGTCTGAATGATTCAGCTGTTAGAACAAATCAGATGAATCAATGATTCAATGACTCACTCGTTAGCTTTTACTTTCATATTCAGAGAATCCTTTTATTTTGAAAAATAATTTCATATTTGAAATTATAATATATAGATGTTAAACCTAAATTAAAAACATACAGTCATAATTTATGCAATGTTGAATCAACAAGTAAGTGAGTGTGTGTGTGTGTGTGAGTGAGTGTGTTTGTGTGTGTGTTAGTGAGTGTGTGTCTGTGTGTGTGTGTGAGTGAGTGTGTGTGTGTACCTTGTGGGTCAAAGGTTTGCCATCACCAATGGCTTTTCCTGTCTGAGCCTCGAACAGAAAGATGACTGGAGGAGAGAAGGAAGACCCTGTGACTGATCACATTATAACACACCTGCCCCTCGTAGTGGAAATGACATTTATCTGGTTCAGTCCAGCACCTACAGTACCAGGATGATGAAGATGGAACCAGGCTGGACATTTCAGCAAGACAATGATCCCAAACACAGCCAAGAAACTCTCAGAGAAAGAACATAAAGCTGCTAGAATGACCAGCCAATCACCTGACTGGAATCCAATAGAAATCAAGAACTAAAGGTCAGAGTTCATAGACCAAAACCACACCTGAGCAAAGCATGCCACCAGTTCCTCCTACAGCTGCAGCAACAACAAAGTATTGAACACATTTCCCTGTATCATTACATTTTATTACACAGAACTTCGATTTCTCTGTATATGTGGATTACTTTGGTTGTTATTGATGTCAGCAGCACCTTTAGAAATATATTTACTGGAAAAATTGTGCTGTGTTCAATACTTATTTGAGCCGCTGTATATAGTACAAGCTGTCTGACTGAACACAGGCTGAGGACATGTCTCTGGGACGCTGGAGGATACTCGTGTGTTGATGGAGATGCACTGGTGTGTGTGTGTGTGTGTGTGTGTGTCAGTCAGCACCTCGTTCATCGCTCGTGTCTCGTATGGCGATGCTGTCGTTGCTCAGAGAGATGGACTGAGAGCTCAGGATGTCCATCCTCAACCCGGGACTCTTGGGAGACGACACCAAACGGCCCTCATACGAGTACACAAACAGCTCTGCTCCATCCACCAACAGAAAGTGCCTGCACAGAGTGTGTGTATGTGTGTGTGTGTGTGAGGGAGAGAGAACACATCATAGTCCTCCAGAATAACTCTGAATCAAGCTCCACCTGCTGAAGAGACTCTGAGAAACATGCACCGATCAAAATCATGTTTATTTGTTTAAACTAGACTTTCATTTGGTTTGTCTAACAGCAAATAACCATAGAAGAAGATGAAAAGAAAGCATGTTGTTTAAGCTTGAGAGCTGATGTGCAGAACACATGACTGCAGGGTCTATTCATTTTTATGGGTTTTAAGCACATCATAAAAATATGATGCCTGTTGAAGACATCAGAATTAACATTAAGGGATTTAAAAGCTGTCTTTATTCATAATAAATAAACTACATTCAATATTTTTACTATTACTATTTTCATTGCATAGCCAATTTAGTTTTAAGTAATTAAAATCCAAAACAAAAGAAAAAATATTCTAATATAATAGACACATCTGCTAAAAGGCTGATATAGGGGTGTGTTCCTCACCTCTCGGCCTGCACGATGAGACTGACCGTTCCCTCCTTCAGGTCAAAGATCAGCGGCGTGTTCCAGTTCTTAGCACTGAAACAGCACAAGAGCGCGTCAGAGCGGGCACAGACGGACTGATGGAGGAGTGATAGGACACACACCTGTAGACGTAACACTGCAGAGAGGTGGTGACCACCAGATGACCGTGAGCCAGTGAGGCTTTGATGACCCGATCTCTGAACTCCAGGACATCCACTGCATCATTCAGCACGTTTCTGACCTGAGAAACAAACACACCGACTCATGATCACTGACCCTGAAGATGCATTTCCAAGATTAAAGCACGTGTGCTGCCACAATCACCTGCAACATGATGCTCACTGCTCTGAACACATTTAAACTCTTCAGGGAAATTCACCTGAACTTCACAAATCAGTCAAAGCTTACTTTCAACAGAAAACATCTAGAATTCATCTAGAATGAGTGTACTGTAGAAAGCACAGGTCCACACATGGGTTTAGAGCAGCACAAAGCACTTTACTAATGCTGCAGAGAGTAAAACCATGCCTTGTTATTACGTTCAGCACACATAATGCTATATTTATGAGCTGCATTAGGACAACTGAAAGCCAAGGACTCAGTCACTGTTCCCTAACTTAAAGGTGTACTTTTCATTACACCAGTGAGAATCTAATAAGAATTACTGAGAAAATGGAAATAACCAAACTGGTGAGTAAAAAGGAGCATTACAGTAGTGAGAATGTGTGTGTTAAATGTGTAGAATAGTGTGAGACGTCCACAGGCTTGATCTCCATCTCTGTCTCAGACTGTGTCTGTGTGTACCTGCATGGTGCGTCTCTTAGTGAGTGTGATCTCAAAGTTCCTCCACTCCCAGCGCTGCTCTACCACATGAGCGAACAGCACCTGTCCGTTCCCACAGGCTCCGGCCAGCTGAGTGCCATCTGCAGACCAGGCCAGACTGAACAGACTTCCTGTGCTGGGCTTCTCCAGGGAGTACGACCACTGATGCGCACACAGACACACACACACACACACACACACACAGAGAGAGAGAGTAAGCACACGACACAGAAACAGAGGCCGCAGGACCAAGCAGACAAGCACTGACAACTGCTTTATGCTCAAGAAAGATAAATAGTGCTAAGAAAAGTGTGTGTGTGTGTGTCACTGATATATGCTGTGCTGTAATGACTCCCTGTGGATGTATGTGCTGAATCAGCACCATTATATCAGACACTTTAAATACGCCTGTCTTGACACACACACACACACACACACACACTCAGCAAGGGTCTACACATGCTGTCAGGCTGTAGGGATGTGATCTGTGTAAATCTGGCACAGCTGGCTTCACTTACATCTGCTATTATACACACAGGACAGATATGGTGTACAAATAAACACACACACACACCTTCTGACAAAATACATATACTGTAGGAAATTACACACAGTGACAGAGTGTGTGCACATTTGGTTTGTAAAAGACAATTCCTCAATTTCTGGACATTTTGTCAATCAGCTTTATAGAAGCAGTTTTCTAACGTTATTAAATGCATGCATCCTTTATGTCCAATACATGTAATTATTAGAATAATAAGATACTCTTAGGCTGTTAATCACACAGACGGTTTAATGCAGCTCAGAAATGGCATGAATGCATTTACACGCAGTTACAACTGAATAAATTATGCTGTGATTAATGATTTGAAGAATAACATTCTGAATATTTTACTTCTTATTTTCTTATTTGAGCACTTCAAGACTGTATATATGACTGTAATAAAGGGCAGAAGAAAGAGGCTAAATGAACGGAGAAATGTGGCACACCTCACCAGAAAAATCATTTTATCAGAGGATCACATAATGAGATTTTGAGTAAAGATTAGGGGCTGAAATAAAAAAATAAATATCCTCTGTGGATGTGCATGGATGAGTCGTTCACTATACCATCAAATAAGATGCAGTTTGTGTGAACTTTAACAAACTTGAACCTCTCCATTAAAGGTGTGTGAGATGAAGTGAAATAGAGAGTCTCTGGTGAAGCTGAGGGGGCTGTGTGTGTGTGTGTGTGTGTGTGTGTGTGTGTGTGTCTTACCCCGGTCTTATCACACAGTCTGAGTGTGTGGAAGGAGCCCATGGCGAAGAGCTCTCCGTCTGGAGCCCAGGCCACTGAGGTGATGGGGTAATCATGAGCTGAGCTGGAGAAGAGCATCCGGCCGTAGCTGTCCCACACCTGCAGCACACACACACACACACACACACTCTCAGACACTCACCAGCATGAGTTCAGCAGGTCAAACGCCTCATATTATGCTGCTAAAACAACATTATGTGGTGTATTTGGTGTAATGAAATGTGGTTATGCGGTTTAAGATTCAAAAGCACATTATTTTACACATCTTGCTTATTATGGTTTCTCCTCTTTGCTCCATCTTCTGAAACGCATCGATTCTCACAAAGCTCATCGTTCTGAAAAGTGCGATGTGCTGTGATTGGCTGAATACCTCAAGCGCGTGACAGAAATGTTATGCCTCTGAACATACTGTAATCCGTCCGGCCGGAGCGATCGTGATTCCCCCCGTGGGGTCAAAGTTCAGTCAGAAACAACAAGCCAAAGAGACAAGATGGCAGGCTTGTGTCCAGTTCTGTTGTCTGTTGTCGGATCACGTCACTTGTGTCCGGTGTAGACATGCTGTGAGTTTATTAATGGGTCATGTTATAGCCCTGCTTGTTTTGAATGTTTTTATGAAATATCTGTATTGACTGCATGATCATATCCTCGTATTATTTAATGCCATGCAATGAGTAACGAGTAAAACTGCTGTAGGGTGAGTTGAGCCCAATCTGAACCTCAGGAGCCTGAGTGGAGCGTCAGCGGATGTTAAAAAGAAAACCCATTTTCATTCAAACAAATCGATGTAAACTACACATTTGAATTAATCAATAAAATCATTTATCGCCCCGCCCTAGGAGAAGGGGAGGGAATTTGCAGCTGTTTGCATTTCCACACCAAACCAGCTCTTTTTAAGACACGCCTCAAAGATGACATTTTCCAGATGATATAATAAAGGATCTGTGGGGAATTCTGAGCTGGACGTTCACAGACACATTCTGGGGACACCCAAGACCAATACTGTAGCTTGTAAAAAGGAGCATAACAGGTGCTCTTTAAGGACGCTTAAATAATTGTATTTTGTTGGGAAACAAAACAAAAAGGGTGAGGATATTACATTTTAGAAATTCATGCAACATTACGAGTTTGAGGCTTTCTGCTTCGATTTAAGACCTTTAAGGTCTTCATTTTTGGAAGGGCAGACTTTTGAAGACCAGCAGAAACCCAGGGTTTACATTGATCTTTACCTTATATTTGCAGTCTTCTCCTCCTGACAGTATGAGATCATTGACAGCACTCCAGTCCACCTTCAGAATGACCCCGTCATGAGCTCTCCACTGCACACACACACACACACACACACACACACACACACACACACACACACACACACACACACACACACTCAGTGGATCTGATCTTACTGTGGACATCTGTGATTATATCTGACGTGAGACTGGATTCAGACATTCAGCACCGTCTGGCTCTGGCACGTGTGTGTGTGTGTGTGTGTTTAACCCCAAAGACCTGCAGTAACTGCATCATTTATCAACAGTGTGTACACACAGATGTGTGTGTGATGAGGGCAGAAGAACAGTTTCACTGCATATATAAGCTACATATGACCGCCCAGCCTGAACACATGTGTACTTGTGCTAATCTGTGTTCTGTTGTCTCTACACACCATCAGTGACACTGCCCCCGGGTCTGAGCTCAGGAGGTCAAAGGTCACATCAGTCTCATCAGTATTATGAGTTACTTCTGACACGAGTCATGTGACAGGACTATCACCAGCTAACCCCAGGAACTGTAAACGTGTGTTAGTTTCATCTCGTCTTCCACAGAATGTCATTTAATTAAAAGTAATGTTCATTGATTTTACAAGCTGACTGTCTTTATAGAATACTTACAGATATCAGAGTGAATATAGATTTGTCAGAGATTTTAAAAGAACGTTATGTTTACTAATAAGTTTTTGTTTACTGACCAAACAGAAAGAAACACTCTGGTGGCTGTTCAATGGTAAATGCACTCGCAGTGATTCAGACGTCTAGTGAATGTTGAATAACTGAGTGTATGAACAGAAGTCTTAGCTGTGATGGCGTGTGTGTGTGTGTGTGTGTGTGTGTGTGTGTGTGCGTGTGTGATGGCGTACGTGTCTGTGTGTGTGTGTGTGTGTGTGTGTGTGTGCGTGTGTGTGTGTGTGTGTGTGTGTGTGTGTGTGTACGCTGTACCTGCAGGACTTTAGCGCTGGGCTGCAGTGGTTTGATCACCAGCTGTCGACCTGATGTGTACAGAACCCGTCCTGAGTCTGGAGCCCAGGCCACGGAGTACACCGGAGTCCCTGCACACACCATCACACACACACCACACAACAGACCGTCTGCATTCATTAAGTGCTGTAAATCCTGCTATTCTAACATAGCGTAAATATAATCTACAGCTATTCTCACTGAGTGTAAATAGAAATAATTGCTATTTTAACAGAGCAAACAGCTGCTGTCTTATAGTAATGGAAAACTGTGAATGAATGAGAGAGGCATTTTTATAGCACTTCATTGCGTATATATATCTCAAATCAGACACCGGATTTTCACAGCCAATCAAATTGAGGCACTGAAGATTTCACTAAGTAGGTTTGAACTCTGCTGCTCCATCAGCGCCACCTGCTGTCAGAGAGTGCATTCACATTCAGTCTGTGTGCAGTCTCTGTCCTGACTAAAAACAGACCAGATTTACATTCTCAGATCTAATTTATGACTGGTTGATGAAAAACAAGCTTATGTGGATGCTGCACATTTAAATAATTCAGATAATGATTCTAGAATTATTTATGATGCATGATAAAATCGTGATAGAAAATGTGCATCTGTGACATCTCTAATAGTAATGTAGTAAGATTTGTCTTCTTTCTTTCGTGTTCTGCAGAAGAAGGAAAGGCACACAGGATTGGAAGCACATGTGGATGACTGAAATGTTCTTCAGATTGTCTGACTCAAACACTGGGTCTGTTTGAGTGTGAACTAACAGCTAAGTGTGTCAAACTCATTCTCAGATGTTCCTGTATGATTTCCCGTCGCAGCAGATGCTGGAAGGTGTTTCAGGAGAACAGGGAACAAGAAGTCAGATTTTAAACTGTCAGCTTTGAGTTCTGAAACTAGCAGAATATTCTCATTACAAACTAACTGCAGTGTAGATATTCTCCATTTCATAACCCCATATTCAGTGAGTGTGTGTGTGTGTGTGTGTGTCCATGTGTGCGTGTGAGCGTGTGTGTGTGTGTGTGTGTGTCTGTGTGTGTGTGCCTGTGTGTGTGAGTGTGTGTGTGCCTGTGTGAGTGTGTGTGTGCCTGTGTGTGTGTGTGTGTGTGTGCCTGTGTGAGCCTGTGTGAGTGTGTGTGGGTGAGTGTGTGTGTGCCTGTGTGTGTGTGTGAGTGTGTGTGGGTGTCTGTGTGCCTGTGTGAGTGTGTGTGTGTGTGTGTGTGTGCCTGTGTGTGTGTGTGTGGGTGAGTGTGTGTGTGCCTGTGTGTGTGTGTGGGTGAGTGTGTGTGTGCCTGTGTGTGTGTGTGAGTGCCTGTGTGAGTGTGTGTGGGTGAGTGTCTGTGTGCCTGTGTGAGTGTGTGTGGGTGAGTGTGTGTGTGTGTGTGCCTGTGTGTGTGTGTGTGTTTGTGTGTCCTGTGTGAGTGTGTGTGGGTGAGTGTGTGTGTGCCTGTGTGAGTGTGTGTGTGTGTGTGTGTGTGTGTCCTGTGTGAGTGTGTGTGGGTGAGTGTGTGTGTGCCTGTGTGTGTGTGTGTGTGTGTGTACCTTGTTGGGCCAGAGTAGACCTCAGCATCCCACTCTTAGACCAGATCTTCAGCTGTCCATCTTCACCAGCTAACACACACACACACACACAACACATGAGCTCATTAACACTCTGATCCGTCTGCTTAAATATTAGTCATTATCTGAAGATTAAATAAGCAAGGTAAAGCCTCATAGAAGTGTCTAAACTAATCTTCCAGTTCAACTGAATAGTAACACCGTTAATAAGACTGAGAGTGTTCACTCTGAGTCTGGTCTCTTTCTCACTCAGTGCACTGCGGCAGGACTATCAGACACATCACAGACACTGCTGTAGGACTTCCTGTCACAGTAACTTCCTGTGAAGCTGCTATCAAACACGGGCTACTATGATCAAGAACAGTGCTATCCAGATGAGTGGCTTGACTGATGTCATGTGTGTTATGTCTGGGCTGTATGAAGGGAAGTCCTACAGGTCAGTAGATGACCACAGACGCAGCGCTAGACAACGGTTCACTCCCAGCAGAATCAATCTCTTCCTGCATTCCTCTGTATTATTATCATTCCTGATCTGTTTCCTTGCTATAATGATCAGAAGTATGATAATAAAGTAAAGTGTTTTCTTAATTTTTTAAGATATTTTAAAATGTTTGCTGCATTGTAAGAAAAATGCTATTCCAATAAAAGTTTTGAGAGAGAAGTGTCAGTAAAGCAGAGCGATCGGTGTACAGGGCTTTACCGCTGGACCATGAGTATCCAGGTACAGAAACTGACAGATCACATGGAAATACCATCTCATAGTCTTTACTGTATACATTAAATATAGATTAATTCTTGTTAAAACTATAAAGTAGTTCAGTAAAGAGCAGCGAGAGGTTTTCTCCCATTTCATTTCTTGGATGAACATTAAGGACACTGACAGCAGCGAGTAATTACAGAAGACAGCTGTCAACGGTCACACTGAGTGATTAGAGGGCAAAACATGTGAATCTGCTTTCAAATCACTTCAGAAAAGCATTTACTATTAATGAAAATGATGAAAATCCTCAAGAAGATGATAATACAGTATTGGGTAAGGATAGGGTAGGGGTAGGGGGGGCTTTTTTCCCAATAAGATGGCAAACGTACACTCAACTCATACTGGTTTATAATGCATTACAATGCTGAGGTGCATATAATTGTAATTATTTGCAATAAGCAATTAGCAAAATATCCTACTATTATCAATCGTTGCCCCCCCTGACGATTAAGAGATTTTACTAAATATTTGTTAATTAATAATGTTTTCAACTCAAAATAAATTATGCACATAATGTAGTTATTTTAATATCTTTTGCTGTTATTTATTGTAAGTAAATTAATAAATACAATC
Source organism: Carassius gibelio (assembly GCF_023724105.1). NCBI lineage: Eukaryota > Metazoa > Chordata > Actinopteri > Cypriniformes > Cyprinidae > Carassius > Carassius gibelio. Next base: position 21,677,671 of record NC_068410.1, on the reverse strand, counting down.
AGACTCACTAACAAGCTTTCCCAATCTTATTTGGGTGAGAACATGGCGCGTGATGAATCTGCACTTTGGTGATTAATCGCCTATGCTTGCTTGTGATGACATTATACAGTACAACTGAATCTGAACCTGAGCAAACTACAGACAGATGAAGCTAGACGCCGAGCCTTGTGAAGATGATCCACGAGACGCTCCCTGAGAGGCTCAGGGTTTTACATCTATGTGAGGAAAACGAGCATTCACATCCAAATGTGATTTAATAAACACAGGACACAACCTAGAATTATATTTCAGAATATAAACTGCCACTGGTCATTGTCAGTAAGATTTAACGTCACTAAATGTGTTTGTTTGTGTGCCTGTGTGTCTGAAAAGATATCAGTTTTAAAGCAGTGGGTCATTCACTCGTTGATTTGATTAAATCTACTTGTGATTGTGTTAACAAACAGGTTTCTCTACTCAAGGGTTTATTGCTAGTGCAGCAGAAAGACAGCGCAGGTCATGTGTGTGCAGTGTGTCTGCTCTAATCAGAGTAAAACCGCTTTTAATGGGACATGGACTGTGACTTAGTACATTTACCCCCCGTGAGCAGCTACAGCACCCCCAACCTAAAACACCTTCCCACGCCCCTGAAGAAGAAGAGCTGGGTTTGGGGACCTCTCAGATGAGTTTGTCCACGTCTGTTTGGATGCTTTAAACTGTTTTGAATGTTTCAACTGGCAAGGCTTAGAAGGTGCTATTGATAAGCTTGTGTGACGATGAGCATGCCGTGTTTAACGCTAGGCACTGTAGGATCTGAGACAGATGTGAGAGAGTCTTGTGAGGGTGCACCTGTGATGAGAGCCGTCCCGTCATGATTCCAGCGTCCAGCGAGCACAGCTCCTCTGTGGGCCTCCACGCTCTTCTCTACACGTCCAGATCTAGACACCAGGTGGAGTTTACCTGCTCAACACATCAGAGCACACACACACAACACACACACATACACACTTCTTTAGCGAACCAGGAACGGATCTTTAAAACCTTTGAGAACTTTTATTTTTTAAGCACCACAATCTGCTCCAAAATACTAGATGAGAATAACAGAGCACTAAACGACCATTCGACTAAATGTGTGTGTGTGTGTGTGTGTGTGTGGAACACATGATATGATATGTAAAAATTGATAGCCCTGCCCTCTGCTTTATTAAGAGCATGTGAGCGCAGTCAAGCTCAGAAGATCAGCTTACTGCTTTGCTGTAGTTTGCTGTACTCTGATCAAGTAAAGGCAGAAGAGACTTGTTGGACACACCGTCAGTGCTGGTGAGGGCGAAGCTGTCGGCCGCAGCCTGCTTCCTGCCGCTCAGGCTGCGGGGGGGCCAGTGCAGGTCCAGGGGGTAGATGTGCTCCTGGAGATGGACCAGCACACTGGTGTCGTTGCTCTGCAGGTTCCACCGCAGAATCTGATGGTCATCACTGCAGGAGTACAGCTCATCAGCACTCGTCCAGCCCACACAGCTCACCAGCTCTCTGTGTGCTCAGGGGTCAAGGGTCAACTACAACTAAACCATTTACTGCCAGGCATCTGTGGGTTCCTCTATTTGTGCAGTTCGGATGGAAAATGTGTGCCTTCTTATCATTTCAGTCACTTAACAGAAGTTAATAAAAGTTGCCAAATAAATGTTAAATGTTTTAATGATAAATACATTTATTTAAAAACAACAACACCATGTTAGTGTGTAAACACGTCATGTCCCAATCCTACTCCTCAGATAATAAGAGATGCGATCAGTGATGTATGGAGTATCCTTACTCGAGTGTGTAACAGACAGTGTGTTCGCCGTTATAGTTAAAGAGTATAGAAAGGTGGAAATGCGAAGTAAGGAATCAATGTAAAGGATATGTTTGGGTTCCTTCAGCAGAGATGTTTTCAGCCGCATCCTTCAGCGTCCCTCTGAGGCTCGGAAGGGGATGTTTATCTGTTTTTAAGGAGAAAGCTCCTCTGAATCATCGATCATTAAAATCGTGAAGAAGAACAGAAACATGTTTACCTGACGGAAGGCGCCGTTGCCACGGAGACGCTTTAGCATACACAGTGTTAGCCGGCTAATTCTGAAGAAGTCGCTTTGAATCCACGAAATAATCTGGATTCTGACTATCGTGATGACGAACACTTCTGAGAAAACGCTAAGTTAGTCGTCAACATTATGTCTCAGTCTCCTTGTTTGTTATCCGACTGTTTGCTTTCTTTGCAGTACACTAGAGAGTAAACTGATTAGACAACTGCGCCCCACGTGATCTCGCGAGATGAAGTTCATTCAACTACAACATTACTTCTCGCGAGATGTTCTTAGCTCATTCTAATCATATTTTGTATTTTTGTATTTTGTATTTTTGTATTTGTAATCCATCTAATCACTGTATTTATTCAAATATACTCAAATTTGTATGTATTTCTTAAAGATTTACTAAAGTTCTCAAAAGCTGTCTATTTTTTTGTTAACGGTTTTTAATTGTTTGACTTGTTTTTCTTTAGCTACTTAATTTATGCTGTTCTTTTAAAAAAAAAATACAATGGTTTTTAATTACATTTAGAACATGTTCAGTGAGGTTTTTGTCACTAAAAATAAATAAATAAAATAAATAAATAAAACGGTCCGGTCACGTGACGCGCGGGGGCGGCTGTGTTCCCATGAAGCACTGCGCGACTACAACGGACTCGGGTTCGTGCTTTCAGTTTACGCGCGCTTTACGAGAGTGTGTTCTGTTGAGGGAAGAACATAGCGCAGATTTACTCTAGTTTTACTCTCTTAACGTGCATTATACACGAATCCGACCGATAAAGTGGAGTAATATCGACGAGAGCGAAGGACATCAGCCAAATTAAAGGTAAACTATTACATTTAACGTTACGCGGATTGTTTCTGAAGTGTCAGTTCCTCAGATCCTTTATTATCGTTAGAAGTTCAATAATTAACATTCACATCAAGCGTTTAGAAACGACGACATATTTATATAATGTGAACTAATTTAAGCCGATTCTATTGAAATGACGATAGATAATGATTAGGTAGTTATTATACTGAAGCTGTATGTAAGTTAACATTTCTAATTATTTATTTAAAGTGGGTGTGTTAGTTAATACTCGTGTGGTTTATTATTCTTCTGTTGTTGTGTGTCTGAGGGAAGAACACATCGCTGTCATGTCGGGTATAAAGCTGTTAGTATATTCGCGTTATTATTGGACGCAAAGCATCTTGGTGTAACGTCAATGTTGGTGTTTAAAAACTCCGGTCATGTTTCTGTCACTCGGGCTTCTGCTTGTGTGATAGATTCACTAAACCGGCCCGAACGAGCTCGTCTGGGGTGAGTTACTGCAGTATTCCCGAGTGAGAGCTGTCAGCACAAACAGTAGAAGTGTTGTCCTGTGTCAGATCACAAACACCGTCGTGTACTCGGTCTGTCGTGTTGTTGTCAGCTGTGTGTTTTCCTTTGTGTGAGCGGTGAAACTCCGACGTCAGTACACGCACACACACACTTCACTCTATTATTAAGATGAGAAGTTTTCTCCACCCTGGCATTGATTTGTTGTGATGTTGTGTTTGTTGTTCACCGTCCCTCATCAGTGCAGAGTAACCCGGGTTAATGTGCTTTCAGCTGCAGCCATGCCTGTGAGAACCAAGAGCTCGACGGCCGTGAAGAGAGCGACGGAGTCCGACGAGGAGCAGAGCGCGGCCCGCACAGCCCCGAGCGCCGCCGCCGAGCACGGTAACACCGGTCACTTCAGCTCCTCTGAACGCGCTGGTGTTTCTCTCCTTGTGTTCAGTGAACTCTGTTAAAGTTAGTCAGCTTCTAGAAGAGCTCGACTGATCACAAGAACCTCACAGAGATCAGGAGCAACACTTCTTCACATCTGCCTGAGCCTGACCTCACTAAAATCTTATCTTACAAACTTTATATGTTGAAAAGTTTAATTTAACCTGAAGTTTCTTCAAATCTGATCCTGGACCACAAAACCAATAATGGGAGCAATTTTTTTTTGGAATTCAGTTATACATCATGAAACATAAATACATCATCTCTCCATTGATGTGTGGTTTGTTCGGAGGATAATATTAATATATTAATATAAAATCTGGAATCTGATGGGAGCAAAAAAATCTAAATATTGAGAAAATCATCTTTAAAGTTGTTCAAATGAAGTTCTTAGCGATGCATATTACTAATCAAAAAATCAGTTTTTAAATATTTACAGTAATTTACTAAATATGTTCATGGAACATGATCTTTACTTAATATTCTAATGATTTTTAAGCCTATTTCACTTGTTACAATATCCAAGTAAAATGTTTTGCGTAACATCACGGCGGTACGATGTTAACACTTAACAGCACTGATTGTATTACATATGTAAACTGAGCAGTGTTTCTCCATATGTTTGACTGACTGTATTTTATCATGATAACAGACTGCGTTGTTAAACTAGCAGAGCTTAACTGTGTGCACTTGAGTTTTCCTTCTAACAGTGCAAGCATCTTCTCCTTTTAGTCATAAAGATCATCAGAACTGTTAACGGTTTGCCTTTATTTGTCTACATTCACAATAAAAACAATTCTTCGTTCGTAAAATAAGCCTAAAGAAAATAGGGTGCTGCCATCTGTCTCCTTTCGCGCAGCACAAAATAAACCGAAACTCAGCGTTTTTCATTCATTTTATGATTTGTTTCTTGAATAATAAATAGTTTTCTTATAGGCCTATTTATTTGGTATATATAGCCTAGCTTAACTATGTTTTTCTCCTCTCGCAGAAGCGCTGCAGGTGCATGATGTGATGTTTGTTGCTATTTGCACATGTAAAATTAGTCCCCGGGAAACAAATCTTAGTATTTTTAACAGGTCACATCCACTTATCCTTTCTAATTCAATTCAATTCTAATTTAAAATAATCTTGTATTAATCAGTATAAATTAACCAAAATGAACATCCCCAGTTGTGGCCAAAAAGTGTGAGAGAAAATTCTCTAGTGAAACTAGAGAAAATGTAGAATTCTGAGAAAACTCAGATTTGAAAAGATGAAAAAAAAGTCACCGTCATTATTATTTTCCATCTCATGCCATGATAATGCAATACCATCTGGATATTTTACGGCTGTAATGTGGTTGTGACTCTTCTGCTGTACAGAAAGTCTATATACTGAATTGTTTATAATGTAAAACCCTTAAGTGATGTTCACGAGTCGTTCTCATAGTTTTAACAGAAACACAACTATGTCAGAAAACCTGTCCAGATGCAGGTTTGTACATCAGAAGCAGTGTTCAGTAAAAGCCAGAACGTGTCAGAGTGTGTGTGATGTGATCAGCAGACACCGTGAATGAGCAGTGCTCGCTCTGGCCTGGGACACAGGTCTGATCAGATGAAGTGTGTGTGTGTGTGTGTGTGTAGATGTGTCTGATGATGAAGTGTGTGTGTGTAGATGTGTCTGATGATGAAGTGTGTGTGTGTGTAGATGTGTCTGCGGGTGAGTCTGTGGAGCTGGATGAGCGTGGTCTGGAGGAGATCTTGTCCAGCATCCCTCCTCCTCCTCCTCCCTCCATGAGCTCTGAGCCCGGAGCCCCGCGCCTCATGATCACACACATCCTCAACAGAAACTTCAAGTCCTACGCCGGAGAGCAGATCCTGGGCCCCTTCCACAAGGTAGAACTGCACTCACTCAGTGTTATTGTGTCTCATACTAGAGAGGTGATGAGTGTTGTACTGTAGCTTCACTGAGACTGACAGTATACCCTGAAGTGTGTTCATTCTGTCTGAACCGTTCTCTCATCAGCGTTTCTCCTGCATCATCGGTCCTAACGGCAGTGGCAAGTCCAACGTGATCGACTCCATGCTGTTTGTGTTTGGATATAGAGCTCAGAAGATCCGCTCCAAGAAGCTGTCGGTTCTGATCCACAGTTCTGACGCTCATCCAGACATCCAGAGCTGCTCTGTGGAGGTGCACTTCCAGAAGATCATCGACAAGGTGTGTGGAGCTGTACTGGGCTGACGCTGTGTTTACTAGCACACTGTGTTGTTATTGGATGAGAGTGCACCTGTCCCTGAAGTGTGTCCTCTGTGTGTTCAGGAGGGAGACGACTACGAGGTCATTCCCAACAGCTCTTTCTTCGTGTCCAGAATGGCTGCCAAAGATAATTCCTCCTCCTATCACATCAATGGCAAGAAAGCCACCTTCAAAGACGTGGGCACCCTGCTGCGGAGCCACGGCATCGACCTGGACCACAACCGCTTCCTCATCCTGCAGGTACTGCTCTGTCTCTGCTTCATCACTGCTGGGGAACTCAGTCCTCCTTAGTGTTGTCACGATACCAAAATTATTGTTTCGATAGCGATACCTAGTCAAGAATTGCGATTTTGATACTTTTTCGATACTTTTCCTGTAAAGGGAAAATGCATTCTCAAATATCATTGCTGTGCTTTATTTTAAAACTGGGACAACATTCTAATTATATAACACACTAATAAATGAACATATGAACAGCAGATATATTAAACATTTGAACAAAATATGAAATATAAAAAATAAAATAGAGCAATGAAATTCAAGGTAAAGAAAGAATAAATTTAGCAGCATTGTCTCAGTTATCATAAGAAACATAAGAGTAATAAATTGATCTTGATTCTGAACTTTGAATAAAAAATATGAACAGCGATTATATTAAGCAATGTTTCTGAACTCAGAAAATTAAATGTCAAAAGATAAATGATATCAATTTAAGCAATGGCATTCAAGTAAAAAAAAAAAAAGCAAATACAATTTAGCAGCAATATCTCAGATATTGTAACTCATTCTGTCAGTTGTGCAACCTTTTCTCTCAGAGGAGAAAACTCACCCAGTGAGCTTTAATGAGCGTCATCTTTTTCTACCAGTCGTGGACCGATGGCCACAGTATCACTTGTGTTCGCGCATGCAGCCTAGTGATGCGCAGGTCGTTTTTTTTTTCCAACCCACGGGTCCCGCGTTTATGAAATGATTTGGCCCGCCCCCGCCCGCAAATAAAGTAACATTTCTTTACCCACCCCGACCCGCGCATCGGGGACATCACGGAAGATACGTTGCTACTAGACTCATATTTCTTGTTCACTGAAGCTCCTCCCTCCACAGTAGCGCGTGAGCACGGCGCTATTAGCAGCGCATGCGCAGCTCGTGAACTGCTCTGTGAACTGTTTCATCCTGTCAAAGAGTTACTCAAGATGTGACGGAGCATGTCATTTGTTGTATGAAGTGAACCCATATGCCCTTCACTGAACGAGAGCGAGAGATCTTCTCATTCGTGAACAAGTTGAATGAACTGATCTGGTTTATGAACTAAATGAATGAGTATACAGGCCAGGATCAGTGAGCCAAGCATGTGAATCTCCATCAGCAATCAGCAGATACAAAGCGCAGTTATATGTGCTGTGCAGATACGCTCGTTTTCATATTTAGCATTAGTGATCGACCGATATTGATTTTTTATAACCGATACCGATTATTTGCATGTTTATGTACCCGATAACCGATATGCAGAACCGATATTTATTTACTGTTATACTTCTGTTTCTGACAATTATTACAACACAAATGAGCTGAAAAAAAAAAAAACATTTTATTTATAACAATCACTCCCTCCTTGCATACAAAAAACTTTATATTTATACACAAATAAATAGAGGGGTCTGAGTCCAAAAAATTTAAGTGCACTGTTACTAAGTGTCTTTGTTTTAAAATAAAAGCTTTGATGAGGTAAAAAAATAAAAACGGGTAAAAAAATAAAGCACAAAAATGATTCTAACATATTGGTGGGGGCGGGAGGGCTATTTAGGAGTGCATAGCTATTTAGTAGTGTAACTTAATACTCCCAGTTAAGCAGAACTAGGTTTTAGTGTAGAAAACAGAGTCTTTCAGCATTCTGCCCTGTAAGCCTGCTTCCTTCAAAAATTTCATGCAGTGGCCGTGCATGAGGCTTCCTGATCATCAACCCAGTCAGGTGCTGAGAAATATGAACAAACTTTTATCCCGAGACTATATAAAATTAAACAGCACTTGTCAGTTGGCATTTTATGATCTAGATTCAATCTAACGTTAGATCATGAAATGCCAACTGACAAAGTGCTGTTTGACTATAATTTAATCAACCGCGATCGCGCATGGAGATAATAAATAATTAATTTCCACAAAGCGGTATATGTATATGTGTATTAGCGAAATAATTGTTATGTAGTAAATGATAATAAAATCTAGTGTGTTTAAACAAGATAATCTTGTCAAAAGTTTCATTCAGTGGCATTGCTTGAGGCTTCCTGATCATCAACCCAGTCAGGTGCTGAGCAATATGAACGAACTTTTTATCCCGAGACTATATAAAGTTAAACAGCACTTGTCAGTTGGCATTTTATGATCTAAATTTAATCTAATGTTTAATCATGAAATGCCAACTGACAAAGTGCTGTTTGACTATAACTTAATCAACCGCGATCGCGCATGGAGATAATAAATAATTAATTTCCACAAAGCGGTAGGCTATATTTATATGTGTATTAGATAAATAATTGTTATGTAGTAAATGAAAATATAATCTAGGGTGTTTAAACAAGATAATCTTGTCAAAAGTTTAATTCAGTGGCCGTGCTTAAGCCTCCAGATCATCCGTCAGTTGCTAATATGAACGAACTTTCTCTTCTAGACTAATGGAGAGCAAATACAACAGATAGAGAATTAAATTCAACGCTTTTATTTTCAACATGCACTCATTCATGTCTGTTTTATTTAATTCATGTAAAGATACGTCTTTATTGGGGCAGGACATGATGAATTACACTACGTGACTCAATGAGTTCGTCTCAATTGTTTAGAAACAAGCTGCATAAATTAACTATATCAGGAATTTATGTCTCAGATCTCATTTGTGCATGTCTGTTATGTTAAATAAAGTTGATTAATTAAAGCAAACCAAGTAGAACATATACTTTACCTGTGCACTGAGTTGTTGTTGACTGATCCCCTCAGACGCCCGGGCTGCAATGGCGGAAATCTCAAAACGGCCACAAGATGGCGCCGTAAATCGGCGAATCCGATATTACAAAACCGATACCCGATTATGGAAAAATGCTTAAATATCGGGAAAAATATCGGTAAACAGATACATCGGTCGATCACTATTTAGCATACAGAACATAACTCCACGTTTAATACCCGATTAATGTGAATATTATATATGAACTGTCTGACCAAACAATTAAAATGTTAATGATGCTAGAAAACATTGTGCTTTGTTCATCTGAACAACTTGTTTAAACTATTTAATGCGATTATGTAAACATTTTAGTAAAGCCAAATCAGCTTAGTAAAGCCACTAATGGAGACAGTAGTGCTTTTTTGTTTGCGTGAGGAGAAAAAAAACACAGCCATCCATAAGGAGGCACTGGACGCATGAGTTGCACACCACACACCAGCATGAAATACATCTCTTACAAATCTGGAACACAGTCATTCTTTGAAGTATCGATACTAATAAATTTAGGTATCGTGACGTTTTTAATTTCCGAGAATCGCGATACTTTTGAAGTATCGGTGCACCGTGCAACACTAATCCTCCTCAGACCTCTACAGCAGCACGTCATGCTTTTCATCAGGAGGCACGGTGCAAACCATCACCTGCTGCTCTAGAGTTTTCAGGGACTCGCAGATTCAGACCTGACAGTAGCACACAGTTCATAAACAGCATCTGTCCACTCTACCTTCCTCACTTTAGCAGCACGTAGATATTGGTGTGTAAAGTCAAGGCCAGCCCAATATTGTGTGTGCTGCTGGAGCGAGGCAGGAGCCAGCCTCCTCCACTTCTTCATCAGTGTTCACTGAGAGCTGCTGTCATCATGATCTATCACGATTCTTTCTCATGCTGGTTTTAGTATTTTACATGTGGTCTGAGCATTACAGCAAACACTTTTCCCTATTATAAAGACAAAGCTTGTCAAGGTAACAAAAGAAAAAGAGTGGCAGATATTTAGGCCAAAGAGGGCCAGGGTAAAAATCAGCAACTGTTTGGTTACCAACATTATTCAAAATATCATATATATCATCTACAGGTTTGGGACACTGTGACAGTGAGTAAATGTGACAGAAATAAAGTTTTAGGGTGATCTCTCCCTTGACAGTAATGAAATTAGGCTGCGTGTTTAATAGACGTACTGTCACTTTAAGACCTGCACGCATCTGATATACAGGCACGGATAGGGTTTTCTTTCACATGTAAACCTTGTGTGTTTTGACTGTATTAGCACAACATTTTTATCATATTGCACAGCCCTTTCTAGAGCACTGTTTGGACTCTATTTGCACTGTTAAAGGGCTACTCCACCCCAAAATAACATTTTGTCATTAATCACTTACCCCGTGTTATTCCAAACCCGTGTGGGGGGCGTTAGTTTAATGATCCTGACTGTAACATCACAGTCAGTGTTACGCTGGGGTTTGTCTCTTTGAGTGGTCTATTACATGCACAAGATTTACATGAGGAGAGGGGACAACCCTCTACACACATGTGACTACATCTTCACTCTGGGCAACTAATGTCCTGCACCCCTAGTGTTTTTGCTTTACCCCGTGTTAGTTTGCTTTTGTCACAGAATAGCAGAGTCCTGCAGGTGCCATGTAGTGAGTGTGTGTGAGTGTGTGTGTGTAAGTGCTGTGGTGTCGTCCTCAGGGCGAGGTGGAGCAGATAGCCATGATGAAGCCCAGAGGACAGACGGAGCACGATGAGGGCATGCTGGAGTACCTGGAGGACATCATAGGCTCCTGCCGTCTCAAAGAGCCCATCAGTGTCCTGTGCCGTCGAGTGGAGCTGCTGAACGAGCAGCGCGGAGAGAAGGTACACTATACTGACCCAACATCTGAGCGTACGCAGCACAAACATTCAGCAGGGCAGGAAACAACAACACACAACCAAACACATACAAATACACCTAATATAAAATCACAAATAACTTACACAAAGTGTATTAGATTGCACAGAGCAGTATTATAATACTGAAGGCAGCAGTATAGAGCATCACAGAGCGCTTGTACACATCTTGTGCTCAGAATGATGAGCTTGAAACAACACTGAGTCACTGTATGCAGCTGCGCAGTCCTCGGACTCACAGAGAAAACTGCTCGGCTCCAGTTCATCTTCACTTCTCTCTTCACAGCAGTTGAACTGGCTCAAACGATTCAGTCTGATTTGGTGAACTGGTTCACTAAGAAGAACCGGTCAGATCAAACGATTCGTTTGTGAACCGGACATCTCTAGTGCAAAGGGAAGAGATACTGATTCGTAGTCTAAATCTGTGTTTAAACCTCGGTTACTGTGTGCTCTTGAAGAGTTTGATGGCTTGACTGTAGTAACTGAACGAGACACAGTCTGAACACTGAATGGAGGATGACAGACAGCTACAGCGGAGAGAAGAGTTTATGAACTGAATTTAATGACTTCAATATTAATCTGTACCTCACTGATCTATGGAACCGCTTCAGAACACTTGAAATATCTGCATGGAAAAGTTTTGGTGCTTTATAATGTTTTTGTGCCTTTCGTGGAGTAACAATAACACAGAATAGTACACGCACAATATCTGATTTGGATCGGTCTCGTCTGACTGATATTGAAAATGCCAGGATCTGAGTCGATACCGATCCCGAGAATCAGGTCGATGCATCCCTAACTTTTAAATCTCTATTTAAATCTTCATTTTCTCTGAATATTTATTTTTTTAATCAATTTTTACAATTAACTAGTCAACTTGAAAATTTCACTACAACATAATTAGAGTAACTTTTTTTTTTACCCTCTTGTTAAAGAAACTTCTGTTTTAAGTGCAGCATACATGTTGTCAACATTATGAAAATGTCAAACCACTTCTTAAATATCACTTGCAGAAAATAGTTTTTTTGTATTTAATTGTGCTGCTTTTCCATTGTTCTGTGCAATCGAGGACAGGTTTGACTGCTGCGCTCGCGTCTCTTGCAGCATCTCATGCATGAAAACGCTTTCATAAAACACGCTGCTCAAGTTATAAGTAGTTCACTCCCATCTTCTTGCATGTGTTTCCTCTTTCACTGCCCGTGTCACATCAGTTTCAACTCCAGCACATCACATGCGAGCGGTTAATCACTTGCGCTGACATCACTCTTATCTCTTTACTGTCTTTTATTGGCATGTTGTCTAACTGTTCATCATATGGTAATATTTCTATTCAAAATGGAAATTCCTTGATAAAAAAAAAAAAAATGTAATCTTGGCAAAACATTGCATTTGAGTGAATCGATTAAATGGTAAGAACGTCCCAGATCTACTGAGCAGCTTCACACAGGCATTACTGTCACAGTAGATTGACTTGATTTACTTCAGCTCTAAAACTAAGTGAAGTACACATGATGCAGGACACACACCACACATTTACACTCAGCAGAGCTCACTCTGTCAAACTCTTTACTGGATTGCAATAGTTCTACTCTTCTGAGAAAACAGCTTTGTTCTGCTGATACTCTTTGAGTTGAACATTAAGCACATTAAACCAAATTTAGTTTTAGAGTTTAAGGGAAATGTTCTTAAAGCTTATTTAGTGTCAGTTGTAGTTTTCAGGCCTGAAAATGGTTTCATGATGTATTGAGTGGATATACACCATACTATCATCTATCACCACAGCCCTAATTCACATCTGATCACCCTGTATGAAGACGGTGTAGTAACTGTGTGTGTGTGTGTGTGTGTGTGTGTGTGTGTGCAGCTGAATCGAGTGAAGCTGGTGGAGAAGGAGAAGAGCGCTCTGGAGGGAGAGAAGAATAAAGCCGTGGAGTTCCTCACCTTAGAGAATGACATCTTCAAGAAGAGGAACCTGCTCTGTCAGTTCTACGTGTAAGACACACACACTCCTGTGAACATCTCTGAGTTACTGATTTCACACTGTGTGCAGTGAAGGCCCTGTGCTGTTGCTCCATCACAGATGTTGAGTTGTGTTCCTGCAGGCATGACCTACAGAAGCGTGTGTCGGCCAGAGAAGCTGAGAAACAGCAGATTCAGGAGGACACAAAGGAGCTGAGTGACAAAAGCAGCCAGCTGACAGAGGAAATGAAGAGCAAGAACGAGGAGCTGAAGGGAGTGGAGAAGTGAGTGCTTAGATCCCTCTCAAAGCTTGAGTCAGGCTTCTGCTGCTGGGACAGTCCTGTGTGATCGTGGTGTGCTTGTCTTTCCTCTGAAGGAAACTGACCAAGCTGACCAAGTTCATAGAGAGCCAGAAGGAGAAGTTCACCCAGCTGGACCTGCAGGACGTGGAGGTGCGGGAGAAGCTCAAACACACCAAGAGCAAGGCCAAGAAACAGCAGAAGCAGCTCCAGAAGGAGCAGGAGAAGGTGAGTGTCCCGTCAGCTGGTCTCTCTGCAGCGGAGGCTGGACTCTGAGATCTGGTGTGTGTTGTGTGCAGCTGGAGGAGCTGAGAGGTGTTCCTGCCAGCAGTCAGAAGATCATCACAGACACGTCTGCTCAGAAGGAGCAGCTGGAGAAGAAGAAGCTGCAGGAGGAGCAGAAGCTGGCTCAGGTGATGGAGAGTCTGAAGGAGGAGACCAGCGGCCTGCAGGACGACAAAGAGGTCAGAGGTTTTTTATTTATGCTTTTGTATCTTATCAGTATATGTTTGTATACAGGTATTTTCCAGTAATCAGATGTGAGTTTCTCTGAGCAGTGCAGTGTTGAGGTGTAGCTCCTGCTCAGTCTTGACTCGTGGTGTGTGTGTGTGTGTGTTCCTGCAGAAGAAAGAGCAGGAGCTGCTGGAGCTGAGTAAGACGGTGAACCAGACGCGCTCACGGATGGACGTGGCTCAGTCAGAGCTGGACATCTACCTGAGTCAACACAACACAGCTGTGAGCCAGCTCAACCAGACCAAAGACGCTCTGCAGGAGACGGTGGACACGCTGAGAGAGAGGAGAGCCACCATCACAGACCTCAACACCAGGATACCACAGGCTGAGCAGCAGCTCCAGAAGGTGACCGCATACAGAAGAGGAGTGTGATCCTGCTGTGTGTCCTGGAGCCGTGTGTGTCTGACCGTGTGTGTGTGTGTGTGTGTGTGGCAGGACGAGGCCGAGCTGCAGCAGATCTCCCAGCAGGACCAGCAGAAGCGGCTGCAGGTGGGAGACATGAGACAGAAGGTGGCTGAGGCCAAGAGCTCTCTGTCCTCCAACCGCAGCCGCAACAAAGTGCTGGACGCCCTCATGCAGCAGAAGCGCTCGGGGAAGATCCCGGGCATCCTGGGCCGTCTGGTGCGTCCCTCACACTCACCCAGCCACAGAGACTCTCTGTGCAGCACACATGCTCACACTGCTGCGCTCCCGCTCCTGCGCTCACTCTCCTGCGCTCTGTGATCACGCTCCTCCTGCGCTTCCTGCGCTCACTCTCTTGTGCTCACTCTCTTGCGCTCACTCTCCTGCGCTCTGTGATCAGGCTCCTCCTGCGCTCACTCTCCTGCGCTCACGCTCCTGCGCTTCCTGCGCTCCCACTTCTGTGCTCACTCGCCTGCGCATACTCTCCTGCGCACACTCTCCTGCGCTCATGCTCATGCTCCTGCGCTCACTCTCACTCTCCTGCGCCCACTCTCACTCTCCTGCGCTCACTCTCCTGCGCTCCCGCTTCTGCGCTCTCTCTCCTGCGCTCTCTCTCCTGCGCACACGCTCCTGCGCACTCACGCTCCTGCGCTCTCACTCTCCTGCGCTCTCGCTCCTGCGCTCACTCTCACTCTCCTGCGCCCACTCTCACTCTCCTGCGCTCACTCTCCTGCGCTCACGCTCCTGCGCACATGCTCCTGCGCACTCACGCTCCTGCGCTCTCACTCTCCTGCGCTCTCGCTCCTGCGCTCACTCTCACTCTCCTGCGCTCACTCTCACTCTCCTGCGGTCCCGCTTCTGTGCTCACTCTCCTGCGCTCACGCTCCTGCGCTCACTCTCCTGCGCTCACGCTCCTGCGCTTCCTGCGCTCCCACTTCTGTGCTCACTCGCCTGCGCACTCTCACTCTCCTGCGCTCACTCTCCTGCGCTCACGCTCCTGCGCTCACGCTCCTGCGCACACGCTCCTGCGCACTCACGCTCCTGCGCTCTCACTCTCCTGCGCTCTCGCTCCTGCGCTCACTCTCACTCTCCTGCGCTCACTCTCACTCTCCTGCGCTCCCGCTTCTGTGCTCACTCTCCTGCGCTCACGCTCCTTCGCTTCCTGCGCTCACTCTCCTGCGCTCACTCTCACGCTCCTGCGCTCACTCTCCCGCGCTCACTCTCACGCTCCTGCGCTCACTCTCCTGCGCTCACTCTCACGCTCCTGCGCTCACTCTCCTGCGCTCACTCTCACGCTCCTGCGCTCACTCTCCTGCGCTCACTCTCACGCTCCTGCGCTCACTCTCCTGCGCTCACTCTCACTCTCCTGCGCTCACTCTCCTGCGCTCACTCTCACTCTCCTGCGCTCACGCTCCTGCGCTCACTCTCACTCTCCTGCGCTCACTCTCCTGCGCTCACGCTCACTCTCACTCTCCTGCGCTCACTCTCCTGCGCTCACTCTCACTCTCCTGCGCTCACGCTCCTGCGCTCACTCTCACGCTCCTGCGCTCACTCTCCTGCGCTCACTCTCACGCCCCTGTGCTCACTCTCCTGTGCTGTCTTCACAGGGGGATCTGGGAGCTATCGATGAGAAATACGACATCGCCATCTCCTCCAGCTGCGGCGCGCTGGATAACATCTTAGTGGACAGCATCGACACGGCGCAGAGGTGCGTCACGTTCCTGAAGAGCCAGAACATCGGTGTGGCCACATTCATCGGTCTGGACAAGGTGAGTGCAGGAGCTCCTGAGGAGACTCGTCTGGTCCCGTGTGTCCAGTGCTGACGCTCTCTGTGCTGTCGGTCAGATGAACGTGTGGCAGCAGAGCATGGCCTCCATCTCCACTCCGGAGAACATCCCTCGTCTGTTTGACATGGTGCGTGTGAAGGACGAGAGCGTGCGGCCCGCCTTCTACTTCGCTCTCAGGGACACGCTGGTGGCTGGAGACCTGGAGCAGGCCACACGGGTGGCGTTTCAGAAGGACAAGCGCTGGAGGGTGGTCACGCTGCAGGGGCAGATCATCGAGCAGGCCGGTACGTTCACACACCACTCTGGAGACCTAGGAGATGCTTCCTGATTACTGCCTTCAGCTGCAGTTTTACTGGGTTACCTTTTAACGGTTAAAATACACACAAGTGATCAAATAGAACAGCTAATCATTCAAAGTCCACTTATGTTATTCTGTGTGCTCAAGATCCTTTTTTCCTTCTTTCTACGTTATCTTAAGGGTTTGTCCATTGGTTTAGTATAACACTATACCATTCATATTTTCTCTTTTCTGTAATTTAAAGAAACCGATGTTTAGTGGACATTTGAGGCTTAATACTATTGAAAAGCACTTAAAGTTGGACAGTTTTCATAAAACTACAGCATGCAGTTGCATCAAACAATGGTATAAACATCATTCACTGTAAATTGTGATGATTAATAATTAATAATCATTAATCACAATTACAATTTCAAGGGAATAATTGACGAGTATGATTTTTGTCATAACTGTGCAGTCCTAATCTAAAGTGAAGAATTCTAGTATGTATGTAAACGTGATTTATCAGTTGTTAAGTGCTGGAAAGTCTTGAAAATGTACCTCGAAAGTGGTTGAATTCTACTTTGGGAAAGGTGTAGGAACACTGTATCTGCTTATACGTGCAAACATATTCTGCTGAACACAAACACTGCTTTATCAGGCATTACTTGCAGGAAAGTGAAAATGACTGAGCGTTTTCTGAAGACAGAATATACAGTGATCTAAAAACAGCTGTTTAGATCTAGAAACACGCAGAGCTCATGTTTGTTCAACAGCATTAAAGCTGTCACATTCCCTCAGGTACCATGACTGGAGGAGGAGGACGAGTGATGAAGGGCAGGATGGGCTCCTCGGTCTGCGCTGATGTCACTCAGGACCAGGTCAGGGCACATGATCACTTCACTTCCAGACGCACTAGTACACTAGCACTTTTAAAACTCTTACTATGTGCAATTTAATATTTTGTGTGTGTGTGATTGTGTGCAGCTGGATAAGATGGAGCGTGATCTGAACCGAGAGCTGACGCAGCTGCAGGACTGGCAGCAGAGGAAACACCAGCTGGAGGAGAAGCTGCTCAGAGCCAGACGAGAGCTCAGAGACATGAAGAACACACTGGAGAAGTACACCGCCAGCATCCAGGTGTGTGTGTGTGAGAGAGAGAGAGTGTGTGTGTGTGTGTGAGCCTGCTGTTAACTGTGTGTGTGTGTTCCAGAGCCTGGCCGAGCAGGAGCTTCATCTCAAGACTCAGATCAAAGACCTGGAGGCCAAGGTCATCTCTGCTGCTCCTGATAAAGCCAAGCAGAAGCAGATGGAGAAGAGCCTGGAGCTCTACAGGAAAGGTCTGTTTCTCCATCTGCTTCAGTCTCATGTGTGGGCCGGTCGATCGGGCGGCTCTTGATGTAGTAATGGTGTGTGTTTCTCGTCAAGACTTTGAGGCAGCGTCCACTAAAGCAGGAAAGGTGGAGGCGGAGGTGAAGAGGCTGCACACGCTCATCGTGGACATCAACAGCCATAAGCTGAAGAACCAGCAGGACAAACTGGACCAGATCAACACTCAGCTGGACGAGTGCTCCTCAGCCATCACCAAAGCCCAGGTGGCCATCAAGACTGCTGGACGGTCAGTGACCACAAACACTCACACTATCAGTATTCTAGACCGCTCGAGTCACAGCTACACCGAGCTGGGTGTAGACCCTCAGATAGATGAGGGAGATGACAAGAGCTCTTCCACCTTTATTTGACTTGTTCTGAAAACAGTTTGTGAAGTGTTTGTCGTCCTCTGGTGTGCTAGTAACCTGAAGAAGTGTGAGGACGGCGTGTGTCAGCTGGAGAAGGAGCTGGCAGAGAATGAGAAGCTGACGGAGGAGCTGACGGAGCAGCTGAAGAAGCTGGAGGAGGCGGCAGGAGAGATCATGCAGACGTACCAGCAGGCCGAGGTGTGTGTGTGTGTGTGTGTGTCAGACGCCGCTGCAGACACTGACTCTCTCTCTCTCTCTCTCTGTCTCTGTGTGTGTGTGTGTGTGTGTGTGTGTCAGCCGCCGCTGCAGACACTGACTCTCTCTCTCTCTCTCTCTGTCTCTGTGTGTGTGTGTGTGTGTGTGTGTGTGTGTGTGTGTGTGTGTCAGCCGCCGCTGCACACACTGACCTGACTCTCTCTCTCTCTCTCTCTCTCTCTCTCTCTCTCTCTCTCTCTCTCTCTCTCTCTCTCTCTCTCTCTCTCTCTCTCTCTCTCTGTGCAGGAGGCTCTGCCCGAGCTCCAGGAGCAGCAGCGAGGAGTGCTGCAGCAGATCAAGGCTCTACAGGAGCAGGAGCACGTGCTGCAGAAGGAGTCTCTGAGCGTGCGGCTGAAGGTGGAGCACATCGACACCGCCATCACGGAGTGCCACAGCAAGATCAAACACTGGGAGAAAGAGGTACTGAGCATCCTGTGCTGATGTGTTTGAGTGCTCCTGGTCTTCTGTCTGCGCTCACAGTCAGTCCTGTGTGTTTTAGGCCAGCAGGCTCTCTCTGCACCCCATCGATGGAGCTCCAGAAGAAGAGCTGCCTGCACTGAGCCCAGAGCAGCTGGAAGACATCTCCAATCCAGACGTCATCAAGAACCAGATCGCTCTGCTGGAGGACCGCTGCTCCAACATGAAGCCCAACCTGGGAGCCATCGCAGAGTTCAAGAAGAAGGTGCCTGAGATCCACCGCTGCGGCCCGCTGCTGATGACGGGGTCAGCCGGCTGACTGTGTGTGTGTGTGTGTGTGTGTGCAGGAGGAGCTGTATCTGCAGCGGGTGGCCGAGCTCGATGACATCACCACACAGAGAGACTCCTTCAAGAGAGGCTGCGAGGACCTGCGCAAGCAGAGGCTGCACGAGTTCATGGCTGGATTCAACATCATCACCAACAAGCTGAAGGAGAACTACCAGATGCTGACGCTAGGAGGAGACGCCGAGCTGGAGCTGGTGGACAGTCTGGACCCCTTCTCCGAGGGCATCATGTTCAGGTGTGTGTGTGTGTAGCCAGCTGTTAATGCTGCAGTAGCTGCACAGATTTAAAGCACTAGTAGGGCTAGTGCTGCACGATCAGCTGGATAAAGTAAAGCTGGATCTGTGATTAGTAGTAAATCTCCATCACCTATTCTCAGATGGAGCACAATTTACTCCACAGAGCCTTAGTTCACTGACAGATTACACAAAAAATTCATTGTACAATTATGATATCGTGGTGATAATGACAGGTGTTTGTGTACCTTCTGAGTGAACTACAGCTCTCTGTAGCAAATGCTGCAATAACTTCATCATAGTATCCTTTCAAATGTTAAAGTTGTCACAGTCATTGCATGCTTTACATGTGTTGCCCCGCCCCCGGAAAAAGGCCCCTGTTATAGGCCGCCTAATAAAAATAAGTTATTATTATTATTATTATTATTAATAATAAGTGAATAGGAGAATGAGTCTAATATGGTCTTGACTCTGGACAGAGACATCTGCTGGTTGAATCAGTCAAAGCAGTTAAATCCTCTGTTTATTCAGCTGCAGCGATGGGTTTCTTCTTCGAGGCATATTTTGAGTTTGTCTCCTTCAGATGGAGATTTAATGCTGACCACAGAACCGTGCTTCACTGAAAGAGATGCATGACTATCACAGCTTCAGTTCTGTCTAATGTTCAAGTCCCTGTCAAATCAATATTACATTATCAATAATCCAGTGTGCTCCAAAACAGTCACAAAATTTGCATTTTGAAGATATATTTTTTGATGTCAAAGCTTCTCGTTAAATCTTCTGACCAATCAGATGCTGTCTAGACTCTGCACTATAAATAGACTGAGATTGGCCACGTATTCACGGGATAGGGAACAGGTGTGATTTAGTCTACTGCACATACTGAAGCACAGTGACTTCACCCTCTGCTGCAACACTATACGAGTACATCAACACATGAACATGATCTCCTGAACCGTCACTTCATTTCACCATCATAGACAAACTCAGCAACCAGATAAAGTTTGTTTTTACTTCAATAAACCTGATATTATCAATTATTAATCAATTAATCAGAGATGCTTTTAATTAACTTAGTGAAACCTTTAATATTGGATCTAGAAAAATGAAAATGGGAAAAAAAGGAATTTTGGGAAAACTGTCTTCAATCGGAGCCTACACTAGACTTGCAAATGTTTAGAGGACATCTAGGCACTGATGACTGTCAGACACTAGCAGAGTTTCAGCAGCTGAAGCACAGAAGTGTTGCTGTAATGAGTGTGTGTTGTGTTGTGTGTCTCCAGTGTGCGTCCTCCGAAGAAGAGCTGGAAGAAGATCTATAACCTGTCAGGAGGAGAGAAGACGCTCAGCTCTCTGGCGCTGGTGTTTGCTCTGCATCACTTCAAGCCCACGCCGCTCTACTTCATGGACGAGATCGACGCTGCCCTCGACTTCAAGAACGTCTCCATCGTGGCCTGCTACATATACGTACGTACTCCTACCTGACTTATTCCCTGCGGTTAGGAGTCTAAACACTCCCAGGATCTGACCAGACATCATTCTCCATCAGGCAGGCTGAATTAATAATGCTAGAGGAAATCTGTCCGTTAGAAGTCCGTCAGCATTTAATAGGCCTGGGCAATATGATGGAAGGCCGTATCAAATCCTTTAGATTTATTCTGGATTCATTTTCCACTTTTTTCCACTGAATGCACTGAACACCGATCTAAAAATACTGTACTTGAGCATTTTCTTTCTGTTCTGTTTGTGTTCACTTGAGTCAAAAATGGCTGTTTATGATGATTTACTGACTAGGGATGTGCATTTCAAGCAAAAATAATAATAATCAATAATCGCTGGGTATTATTCACTTAGTAGTCGATAATCGTATCATTTTTAAAAATGTTCACAGATTAAGATTAGAGCAGATTCATTCCGACATGAATATTAGGCTTAACACCGTATGCTCTAAAACCTATTGTGGTGTACAGCACACTAATTAAAGTGAAGCGCTCTGGTCCACTTCTTCACACCGACCGCGTCCCAGCGCAGCACAGAGCGACCACAGTAAACCAAACCACACGCTCCGGCATGGTGCAGCCTAATCAATAATCAGTCATTAAATCAACTGATCGAATATTGAGAAATTGTGACCGATCCCTAATACTGATGTAGTTTTCTACACACTGTTCTGGCCCGGAACAATCTTTGCAGTGAAATGAATGGAAGAGTTTGAGAACGGACACAGATCCCCCCCTCACATCTGTTCTCTGTGCTCTCACTTGTGCTTTGAGTGCCTAGGTACTAAAACATTTAAATTGTTTTAGTACCGACTTGGTACCGAAGTACCGGGTCTTTTGACAACACTAATAGAGACTGACCATCAGTCATCCCAAAGACCTGATCAGCTGACCGTGATCGCTAGACAATCAGTCAGAGAAGCCCTTCTCAGTTCAGTCTAATCCTGAGAAACCACACCACATTTACAAGGAAGTTCAGGAAAACTACCGTCAGTTATACAGGAACTCAATAAACTGCTTGTCTGTTTTCACCCCTAAATCTAACATGTTTAGAACTGAATTCTCTGACCTTCCCCACATTACTGCAGGAGCAAACCAAGAACGCTCAGTTCATCATCATCTCCCTGAGGAACAACATGTTTGAGATGGCTGACCGTCTGATCGGCATCTACAAGACACACAACACCACCAAGAACGTGGCCATCAACCCCAAAACCATCGTCCTGCGGGAGATCCCCACGGCCTGAGGAACCACTCCTCTAAACCTTTTCTGTGCTCTTGCTCTTTCATTGCTTTTAATTAAAGATGCTGTTTTATACTGCGTATTATCAGAATATTATCATGCTTTTACTGCACTGCTGTTGAATATTTTAAATAAACATTAAATTTGCAGTTTTGAGTTTTGTGATACTTATGGCTAAACTAAAGCAGAATAATGTTCAGGATTATGTTTGGGTTTAGCTGATGACTGCTAAACAGTTTATTCATCTTCAGCTCTGAAGCTGTCCAATGAAATCAGGAATTAAAGCAGGGGGGTGGGGGGGGTGAAATGCTATTTCATGCATACTGAGTTTTTTACACTGTTAAAGAGTTGGATTCCCATGCTAAACATGGACAAAGTTTCAAACATTAAGTTGTACATTTGAACGAGTATTTTTGTTCCAAAAATACTCCTTCCAGTTTGTCACAAGTTTCGGAAAGTTTTTTCGAGTATGGCTCTGTGTGACGTTAGATGGAGCGGAATTTCCTTATATGGGTCCTGAGGCACTTCTGCTGTGGATGGAGTTTATTTTTACAGAGCATCAACGGAGTTGTGCAAGTGTTTGTGTTTGTTCCCTGCATTTCGAAGATGCTTGTTTTACAAACAAAGCCCAGTTTGACGCCGGATTTGCGCATCGTTTATTTCTTAAGGATGATGCAATCCCAACGAACAAGGGTCACGATCGTGTGTTGGAACCGCAGACGGTGAGTAAAACTGCTTCAAATATCTCTGCCTCCTTGTTAGAGCGTCCGCCTCCCATCGGAGACCCGGGTTCGAGCCCCGCTCGGAGCGAGTCGTTGCTGCTGCTGCTATCGTTCAGTTTCAGCCTCTGGATCTGATTCTGGATCATAAATAAACGCTGAATCTGACTGTTAGCCATGGTTTGTTTTGGTTGGTTTTTCCCCTCACGGTAATGTCACAACTTCCAAACGCTCTCAACGCAAAAGCCTATTCGCGCTCGTGATTCTTTAGCTCCGCCCACACGTCACGTGATTCTTTAGCTCCGCCCACACGTCACACCTCCAGCGGCTCGTGTTTTTCCGGGAAAAATCGGTACAGACTATCTTTCTCTCATGAATATAATAAAACTAAAGACTTTTTGGAGTTATGAAGGATTCAGTACTACTCTATAGATACTCAAGATTAACAGGAGATTGAGTGAAAACGAGCATTTCACCCCCCCTTTAAATGATTCTGAAAGAGTAAAAAGATACTCAATTTTTATGATTTATACAATAAACAAATGCAAATATTAAATGTTTTCGTAATCATTTGTCGTAGCACAAAGAGTAGAAAAATTCAGATTTATGGAGCAGTGTAGACAAATTAATTTTGAGAAAATGCCCTTTTGAAATGTTTTGTAATTGAAATCTATTGACACAAATAGATAAAGTGCTATAAACAAAACACTTAACAGTGTGAAAAAAACACACAATGAAAAAAACACAGGTCCCAGGGACTCAAAAAAAATTCAGGTGGAGAAGGTAAATGTTAAGAAGCCTTTATTGTGGTATAGCCAATATCAAAATTAAAATGCAGACGTGTTTCGACCGCATTGGTCTTCCTCAGGGCAAAGTGTCTTGGAAGGTTTTTTTCTTTTTATAATTCACTAGTCTGAAGAAGAAGAAAAAAAACACTTTTATGATGAGTCTAAAGGCCCAAAATCTCAAACTTGACAGGTGCATGAAAAAACTGTGTTTTTGCCTGCAGTGTCTCCTCTTAATACTACAATTACAATCCAAGGGACTGATGAAACGCGGGACATGTTCTCGGTCTGCGGCGTGTGCTCCAGTCACTGTACCTGGACACAGTAGATGCTGACCGGCAGTGTGTCCAGGCCACTGGCAGACGCAGACGACATCAGATGGAGAAACTGACGGAGGCCTGCAGGAGCTGTCTGCAGAGCGTGCTACACCTCCGTCAGTTACTCCATCTAGCGTCTGCCAGTGTACGAGCAGGACAGAGAAGAAAGCGAAGCACACCCAACACATCGGATCATCCATCACGGGACAAACAGCCCGAGGTCTGCCCTGCAGAGAGATATTCAGATGGAAATCAGTTATAAAGTGCCAGTGGTTTATATTCAGAAAGAGTGGATCAAGTGCCCATGAATCATTCATTAAGGTTTTGCTCATGTTCATCTTCAAAACAGTTATTTTTAAAGATACCTAAGACTTTCCTCGATAGAAAGTTCATTAGCCAGATGTTTGTCACTTCAAACTTGGTAAAGCAGAAGTGTTTCACATTCATCAAAGCACATCACACGGTCAAAAGATGCTTTACACTCGCTTTCATTAAAAAATAATGAAGTCTTGTGGGTTTGGAACAACACAAGGATGAGTTATTGATGGCAGAACTTTTTTATTTTGGGTGAACTATCCCTTTTACTGATTTCTGTCCGTCAGGAATGCACCATATTTAATTTTTGAAAGTAATGAAAATGAGGACTAAAGAGATGGTTTTGAAAATTCAACCAAAAAATTAGGTTGAGTAATTGTTGATTTTTGAGTGAACTACGCCTTTTGAGTACAGTGCCTTCAATGGATTTAACAAACTGATTATTCAGCTGACAAAAATAAATAGAATAAAAATATAGCTGCAAGTAGCGATGACGGGCCCAAGCCCTCAGTGCAGTCGACACCCGGGTTTCATCAGGAGAACGCTGCACAGCGGGCACATGCATTTACAGTAACCCTGTGACAGGATGGATGTCAGGGAAACCACAATCAAATACTATAACATCACACACACACAGAGAAAACAACATTTAAAACTTTGAACATTTAAAAACTTAGTTTCCTTTGATAACATTAAATATATTTGTTAACATGAGCAATAATTATATGGTATTTATTAATATTAGTTAATATTAAGCTAAAAAATAAAAATCTAACGTATCTGTTAACATTAGTTAATATACTGCAAATTAGCATGAACATT
The DNA here is from genome assembly GCF_023724105.1 of Carassius gibelio. NCBI lineage: Eukaryota > Metazoa > Chordata > Actinopteri > Cypriniformes > Cyprinidae > Carassius > Carassius gibelio. The sequence continues at coordinate 21,652,836 of NC_068410.1, read as the reverse complement.
TTTATTAAATAACATTTAAAAAGATTAATAAATGCTGTAAAAAATATATTGTTTACTGTTATTTCATGTTACTTATTGAATTAACAAATTTAGAAAAATTAGACATTATTGGAAATTATTAACCAAAACTTGTAATTATCTATAAGCATTTGTGAAATAATTATATAAAATATATTACCAGTACATATAAGTATTTGTTTTTCATTCTAATTGAACTGAGCAAGGATCATGCTTAAAAGATTTCTTATCATGAGTAAAGGGTAGGATATATAAAACTTTAAATTATTTACAAAAAAAAAAAAAAATGCTCCATAAGCATTTCTAAAATAATTTAAAAGTAACCTATGCAATTGTTTTGTCAATATAACAGATGAATTGAGGAGAGAAAGAATTAGGCTTAGATGGAGACTGAGCTGAACAAGGTTATGCTTAATTAAAAAGATTTCTTATCCTTTGATAATACTAACAACATTAGTATTAAAGCCTGAAATGTGAGCTGAAAAGTCTAATAGTTTTTAATTTTCTTTTAGCCATGGACCATTGTAAATTCATGAAACTATGCATTTTTCCTAAGAATGACTTGTTCTCCATATTGTAGTGTTAAGGGATTTTATAGGACGCATGATGTAACGTGGCCCCCTTCTGGTTAGGTGGAGGCATTGGTCAACCAAACGCTGTAATAAAGTCATGCTTTGAGAGCACACGTTGGACATGCGTCTCTGTGTTTATTTAAGTTACAGCCACTTAACTCTACATGGGGTAAACATGAGATGTGGTTTTGTCGATTTAACTGGAGAGAACTCACATTAACTTTAGTTAGTAAGTCTGAAGTTTAGCTAGCTTGCAAAACTAACGTTACTTGTAATTAACGTTCGCGGCGGACTAGAAGGAAAGAAAATGAGCGATTCCAGATTCCCCCACTACCGAAGTTTGACTTCACAAAGCCAGAAGTGTGGCCCAAGTGGATTCGAAGGTTTGAGAGATTCCGGATAGCATCGGGTCTAGAGCTACAGCCGGAGGAAAACCAGGTGAACACTTTAATCTTTACTATGGGGGACGAGACGGAAGAAATCATGGCTTCACTTCGTATGACGGAGGAGGAGGCAAGCGTGTACAACACTGTCATAGAGAAGTTAGAGGGACATTTCATGGTGAACAGAAATGTTATTTTTGTGCGAGCCAAATTCAACCCGAGACAGCAGGAATAAGGAAAGACTGGACAGTTTTATCACTGCACTCCACTGCTTGTCAGAGCACTGCGGCCGTGGACAGCTTCACGACGAAATGGTCCGTGACAGACTTGTTGTAGGCTTGCGTGATAAAAAGCTGTCAGAGCAACTGCAGCTGGACTCGGAGCTAACGCTGGAGAGAGCTGTGATGCGCTTGTGTCAGAGCGAAAGTGTGAGAAAACAACAGGATCTGTTGAAGAGTAACTTTAAGGCAGAGGCCACAGACATGGACAGCATTCAAACAAAACACAAGTTTGACAAAGGCAAAGGAAGACTGCAGAAGTGCAGAAAATGCAGACTCACTGGAACAGATGATAAAAGCAGTTATAGGCACACAGGCAGACACGATGCATGTGGCGTAGTAGAACATCAGCACACAGTAAAAATCAGTGCCCAGCTAGAGAAGTAGCATGTAACCGCTGTCAGAAAAAGAGTCACTACGCAAAAGTGTGCAGGTCAGGGGCTCTTAATGAAGTTAACACAGCAGAGTCAGATGAGGAAGAAATGGCTTTCCAAAGCACAGTCTCATTCAGGTTGATTAGCCAGGTTTCACTATCTGAACTGACTGAGCACAAAGCTGTATTCAAAATATATGTAGGAGCAGATATAACCCTCCTATCTGAAGATGTATTTCAGAAAGGGCAGTTTCCAGAGCTAGAGAGATTAAAGAAAATGCTGCAGGGTCCAGGTCTGACGCCTATCACAGTGAAGAGGAAGTTCACGGCCACTATAGGAACAGAGAGTAAAAGCACAACACAGGAAGTGTATGTAGACCCGGGACTGAAGTTTAGTCTACTGGGACGTGCAGCTATCCAGGCATTAGGGCTAGTGGCTAGAGTAGACACAGTTGAACTGTATTCAGTCGAGAGATTCAAGGAGCAGTTCCCCACACTGGCTAGGCAAGGCAAGATGGAGGGTGAATACTGGATCGATCTTAAAGCAGAAGCCAAACCATTCTCCATATCAACCCCACAACAAATCCTGCTGCCTCTCATGTCCAAAGTAATTAAAATAACTCACGTGCATGGAAGAGATGGGGGTGATCTCGAGGGTTGAAAAACCCACAGACTGGTGCGCCGTTATGGTCACTGTCCCAAAACCAGGCAAAGACGAGCTGTGCATCTGCGTGAATTTGACCAAATTGAACAAGTCAGTCAAGAGGGACAGACATATGCTCCCAGTATGCTCTCATATGGTCTCAGTCGAACACACACTTGGACACCTAGAGGGTGCCAAAGTATTCTCAAAAATGTATGCAAACTCAGGGTTTTGGCAAATTCCCCTTGCCAAGGAGTCTCCTCACAACGTTCTTCACTCCCTTTGGTTTTGTTTCAACGAGGCTGGGGAGGCTGCAGGAGGCAGGCGTCACGCTGAGAGGTGAGAAATGTGAATTCTCAAAAGGCCATGTCAATTTCTAACTTGTGAATCACCAGGGAAAGTACTTACCTCATCTTGCAGAAAAGACACAGCCACTCCGGGAACTGTTAAAGAAGCAAAACGTGTTTAGGTGGGGGCATGATCAACAAAGGCATTCAACAGCATCAAAGAGGATCTGATCACGCCACCTGGGCTGGTGCTCTACAACGCAAAAGTGGAGATGGTCGTCTCAGCTGACACATCATCATTTGGACTTAGAGCTGTGCTGCTCCAGAGACAAGAGGATGGCCACCTCAAGCCAGTCGCGTATAGCAGAAGAGCACTCACTGACACTGAGAAAAGGTACGCACAGATTGAAAAAGAGGCTTTGGCTATCACATGGGCGTGCAAGCGTTTCTCAGACAGGAGCCTGGATGAGCTCCCGCCACGCATTCAGAGACTCAGAATGAGACTGATGGCTTTCAGTTTCTCCATCTCCCATGTGGTTGGTAAGAAGTTTGGGCAAGGGCACCATTGCGAGACCGAGGGCAGCAGGAGCAGGAAGAGGAAGTCAACCTGTATGTGAACATGATCATGTCAACCCCTTCCAGCTACAGAAAAGAGGCTACAAGAAATAAGGGAACATCAAGATCATGATGAAATACTGAGCCAACCCTTACAAAAAAGAAGTTTATTCAAGTGTGCTATTAGTAACTTAAAATAGGAAAGTATACTTTTAGTTTACTTTTTATGTACTTCTCAAAAATGCTCTTTATGTACTTCTCAGAAATATACTTAAAATTACGTTTAAGTATACTTGACTTGTACTTACAAAAAGTCTAAATATATTTGAGCTATACTCCCAGAATCTGTGTTTTCATTGTTTTATGGTAGAGGGTGCTAGTATGCATCTTCTGTACAAAATTTTCAGAAATACACAAGTGAAGAAGAAAAAGAAACACCACCCAGCAGGCACAGTTCATCAATGTGACGTCAGGAAGACGTTGGACTCCAACTAATCCAACATCAGTCAGACGTCATATTTTGGTTGAAAATTAAAGTCGGTTTGACATCTAAACCCAACTTTGTTTGACTTCAAACTCCGACATCAGACAGACGTTGAATTTTGGTTGGAATAAGCACCACACTGCAACAATGGGTGATATGCATAGAAGCACATTAAACATCTCAAGATCTCAGCAGAGGAGGATTAAACAACTCCACAAACAGAATTACCAGCTTCACTTATTACTAACCAGACTGACTTTATTTCTGTCAGACGTCTACAAAAGCTCTTATTGAAAATTAACAGGGGTTTAACTCTAATGTGTTTAATTTCCATAACAGCATATCAGTTAAACACCATAACAGTGATTAGTGTTTCCATGAGCAATGCATGCTGGGAGCCATGCGTTTTATACTATCCCAGCATGCATTGCTGCATGAAACGTCACCATTGTTGAGATTCATATACTGATTATTGATGTCTATGTGTCTCGAAAGCTTTTTCTCCCAAAATGTATTTAAAAATAAAAATTCAGAATGTCTGATCTGAGTGAAGAAAGTATTGTCTCTTGAATATTGTTCATTAATAGTAAATAACCACTTTCGGTCAATGACAATAAAAATAATTTTCTCAATCACTTTTCCTCCTGATGATGAAAACTATACCACCTTATCTTTGTTTGTGGCTCTTTTTATAACAAATTATGTGTTTTGGTAAACACTATTACAGGAACCACAAACTTACTAAGCCAAGAGTCAAACCACCCAACTAAAGCAAACACTGATCACAATAATGGTGACCAAACATTTTCAAATAAAACATCAACATCTAAACCTCTGTCAATTCTCAAACAGAACTTCTGTAGACATCTGACAGAAATTAATGTTTTTTGGGGTGGGGGGTGTTTATTCCAGCCAAAAATCAGCATCTGCCCAACATTGGAGCTTGATGGAGGGTTGTGGATAATTTCCTTCACTCTCGCCAGTCCTCTTCCTCGGGGGCGACAGGGGGCGCTCCTCTGGGGAGGGGTACTGTCATGAGCCAGGTTTGATTACTCTCATTTCTGGGTGTTTTTCCTCCCGTATTGTTAATCTCTCATTGGTTTCAGCTGTTCCCTGTTACCGCTGGTGTTCACGCACCTGTTCTGTGTCTTCATGCTGATCGCGCTGCCTACTTCTCCCTGTTCTCTGTTCTTGTCTGTGTCTGGGAATTGTTTAATGTGAGTGTGATGTGCTTCTCGCCCTCTCACTTGATGCAGCTTGTGTGTGTGTGTGTGTGTGTGTGTGTGTGTGTGTGTGTGTGTGTGTGTGTGTTAGCAGCTATTATTCTGAATCTGAGTCCCAGTCCAGAGCCCGACCGTGTTCCTGCGGTCCTGATCTGCTGTGCTGGGTTACCTGTCTGCAGGTGTGGTTGCCTCTATCTGCCTGCCTGACCATCTCCACCGGTCTATGCTTCACTCCAGTTGGACGGCACTTCAGTCGAGGATCTGAGACTCGGAAGACTGCTCTACAATCCTTAGTTCTCCAGCTGCAGCGTGTTTTCCTCATCATGCCTGAAATTCAGTTTGTGTGTGTTTTTGGGCTGAATAAACTGTGCAAACTTCTTTCTTCTTTCCTCTGGGTCATCTTGTGTAACCTGACATATACATGTAAAAGTAGAACAAATAATATTTTAAAATTCTATCAACAATATATAATTCAGTGTGTGTGTGTGTGTGTGTAGGCGCATCAATGATCTGTTGACTCCTCCCTCTTTTTGTGACAGTCATCAATGTATCGTGCTGCTAGTAAGATACGATCTTGTTATTCACCTAAGTAACTTTGAAGTTGTGTTTTCTTGTTTAACATTTTGAAGTCAGGGTAAAGTATTGCAAATTTGGGATAGAATGTCTTTCTAATTTCTTCATAGTTAGAGCAGCTGGTGAGGAAGTGTGTGTTTGTGATCACAGCAAGATCAGTATGACTGCTCAGTCTGGACCTCGTCATCTGTCGTCTTCATTTACAGTCTTTCACTGTACTCAGATATTCTGCAGTTGTGTAGTCTCTATTTAGGGCCAAATAACATTCAAGTTTACATTGTTTTTCTGTTGTTTCTGTCCTGTAGGTTAGATAATTTTCTTTTTGTGCTTTTATAATTTGGTACTTTTATGATTTTGAGTCTGTGTGTGTGTGTTTGTGTGTGAGAGAGAGAGAGAAAGTGAGAGAGAGTGTGTGTGTGTTTGTGTGTGAGAGAGAGAGAAAGTGAGAGAGAGTGTGTGTGTGTGTGAGAGAGAGAGAGAGAGAGAGAGAGCTTGTGTGTGTGTGTGTGTGTGTGTGTGTGTAAGAGGGAGAGAGAGTGTGTGTGTGTGTGTGAGAGAGAGAGAGAGAGAGAGAGCTTGTGTGAGTGTGTGTGTGTAAGAGGGAGAGAGAGAGTGTGTGAGAGAGAGAGAGAGAGAGAGCTTGTGTGAGTGTGTGTGTGTAAGAGGGAGAGAGAGAGTGTGTGAGAGAGAGAGAGAGAGAGAGAGAGAGCTTGTGTGAGTGTGTGTGTGTAAGAGGGAGAGAGAGAGTGTGTGAGAGAGAGAGTGTGTGTGTGTGTGTGAGAGAGAGAGAGAGAGTGTGTGTGAGAGAGAGTGTGTGTGTGTGTGTGTGTGAGAGAGAGAGAAAGAGAGAGAGAGAGAGCTTGTGTGAGTGTGTGTGTGTAAGAGGGAGAGAGAGAGTGTGTGAGAGAGAGTGTGTGTGTGTGTGTGTGTGTGTGTGTGAGAGAGAGAGAGAGAGCTTGTGTGAGTGTGTGTGTGTAAGAGGGAGAGAGAGTGTGTGTGTGTGTGAGAGAGAGAGAGAGAGAGAGAGCGAGCTTGTCTGAGTGTGTGTGTGTGTGTGTGTGAGAGAGAGAGAGAGAGAGAGAGCTTGTGTGAGTGTGTGTGTGTAAGAGGGAGAGAGAGAGTGTGTGAGAGAGAGAGAGAGAGAGAGAGCTTGTGTGAGTCTGTGTGTGTAAGAGAGAGAGAGCGAGGGGTTGGGAATGTGTGTGTGACTCAGGATCATTAAGGAGCTCAATCCTCTCAGCTGACTTGGCTTTGGGAATATTGGGATGAAAGTTCTGTTCCACACAGCCAATATCAGACACTTTCTTTCAGCTGCACAACATGCTGGACCATAATATCATAGCACTAATAAGAGACAAAAATACATACATTTAATTAACAAATATTCTACCGAATCTAATATTCTATTAAAATGTTCTAATATTTAATGCATACACTTAAATGGATTTTAAAACAGCTTTTTATTTATTTATATATGTATTTGTTTTATTATTATTACCATTATGTCTAGGCATTTCCTTTTATGGATAACAATAATTCATTATCACAACCAAAGGACTGAATCAATAGCATTCCTCTTGATTTTCAGACAACTAAACATATGTGAATGGTTTCGCAAGACGCAAAGATGATGGACCCTGACCTTTCAACTGAGAGCCCAGATGCATATGAGGTAAATTATTATTATTATTATAATATATTCATTGATGGCACTAAACCAATCGTCTGTCTTTATATATAAATTAATCATTTGTCTTAATATTCACAGAATGTTTTCTGCAACCCAGTCTTCCAGTTTGATGAAGAAAATGAGGAAAGCAAAGGACATTTAAAAATAGAGATCTACCTTGAGCCTGCAAAAGCACCAGCTGCAGGTAAGTGTGCGGGCTGTTTGATACAGGATATTCCTAGCATAAATGCTGCATTGTATAAGCTATTTGTGTTATGTACAGAATTAGGTGCCTTTGCAGTGCATCTGATCTCTATCTTACATGCTCTGTATCTTTGGCTTGATGTGATCTGTAAAGGCTCCGGTGTGGTCAGGGACTGTGTGATGACTGTAAGAGGTCAGCTGGCTGGTCATGGAGCAGTAATCGTGTCGGCCGGTGTGCTGTTGACCGCAGCTGTGCTTTGCCTCATTCTGCTCCTCGTTCTCAGACGTGAGTCAGCAAAACACTTTTACTCCATCTGTCTGCTGTTGCTGTTTTGTTTTGGTGAAATTGTTGTAAAAGAATGCAAACTGTAAAATGAGAATTTGACTGTTTCAGTAGTTTCTGCTGCTACAGGCCTGTATTTCTAACTTTTTTATGGGTCTGACAAAGTCTGATATTTCTGTTTGCACACAAATCCTTTAGTAGCATACTCCTTGCATTTTTAAATGTTATTCTCATTCTCTGATTATTATCAATTTTTCTTTACATTGACAATAGAATCATGTTAAATAACATAAGCATGCAATGCAACCTCACTGTTTGCTCTGATGAATTATTAAAGGCTTACCTGATAGCTTTGGTACTATAACAAAGCATTTATAAGAACAACCCTAAACAAATTCGGGGGAGGCTTAAGAAGAAACCGTAGAGGGACATCTTCCCTCAACCTCTGGGAAAGAGAAGGTTTTATCAAAATAAAATGTTCTTGACGGTTACTATCTATGATGAAGGAACTGTTCAAGTAGGGAACCTGAAAGAGCGGCTCAACCTATACATACCAGAGGAGAACTGCCTACTTAAAAACCCCTAAAGACAGAGAGCAGCTCAATCTCAGAGGATCATCTAACTTGAGAAACCTTAACCACAGACGAGGCCATCCAACCCGGCTTCTAACTAGAGAAACGGGAGAGACATCTCAGTCTCTGTCCTTAAAGCAGATACAGGGCTGAAGGACAGGTGGATGTTTTTCTTTCTCTAGTTTAATAAAACTTTCCACAAAAGAGTTGTTAAGTGTGGCACAAGTCAACACAATTAAAAGCATGTAAAGATGATTTCCAGCTGCTGTACCTTTATTTAATGCCAGAAAGGTAACACAAGTGTTTTTTGCTAGCCAGATATAGCTTCATACAGGTCCCAGAACATTCCTAAAAGTCTGTTTTATTTACATATGTTTATTTGGCCGTTGAGCCTGCAGCACATTTACCTTCGCTCAAAAACAAAAATAAACTTCAAAACTTTGCAGCTATTAGCCTCATTGAGAGACCTGACAAGTATTATTATTGTTGCTTTAATTAGTTATGACATTTATCTCGTAGCTGTTACGTACCACATTTAGAAATGATTTAGCAGTAGAGCAAAAAGAGAAAAGTTTCTTTGTCACTGTTCTACTCTTTTTTTCCCCACAGATAATACAGGAGAGATCTTCCCTTTAGACTCTCGGTTTGGAGACAGATCTTCACAGAATCTTTCTCTGAGTCCCACTTCCCCTCTTCCCATGAACACTACCACACTCTCACCGCCCGGAAAAAAGCCCACCTTCTTTACAAGTCAGTTCATGCTCTTCTAACCGCATGCAACATTTCATGTCAAGGTGACCCCAAATGACTTAGCCTTTGCATTTCATTGCAAAAAAATTAAATTGGGACATTTTAAGTGTGACTCAAATGTTTAAATACAGTCAAACCAAAATTATTCAGACACACATATATATATATATATATATATATATATATATATATATATATATATATATATATATATATATATATATATATATACACACACTACTGGATGGAGGACACTATAGTTCATTAATGTAAGTGAGAATATCATAATAAACTGTGACATAATACACCCAAAATATCTTTAAAAAGTGTGGCCTGCCGGTAAAAAAAAATCAAGCATTGTTTGGTAATTGGTTGAGCTAAATTGTCGTGCTTAAATTGAATAAATTCATTACATACCTTTCTATCAAAGTTATCTGACATTATCAAGATCAGTTTTTTCTGACACAGTTTAACTCTGAGTTCTTGTCTTATTTTATTACTATTTTTTAACTATAGCGACTAAACTGTCCAATGTTGAAGGTATCTGAATACATTTTGGTTTGCGTTCACAGTCAAATGCATGCTACTGTAAATTAAAATTGCACTAAAACTATTTTATATGCATATGTTTTTTCACCTGTCTGTTCAATATAACTGGCTTTCCATCTGTTTTTCCAGGCTGTGGCGGCGAGCTGACAGACTCCTGGGGGACGCTCAGCTCTCCCAATCACCCCGGCCCGTATCCTCCAGACTCTCACTGTGTGTGGGTGATCAGGGTGTCTCCACCGCTCCTCCTGCAGATACACGTGTCTTCTCTGGCCCTCGAGGGACCCTCTCCTTGCTTGTTTGACTGGCTAGAAGTCAGAGAAGAGACAGAGAAGACATCTGTTGTCACAAGGTTTGCTCACCGTTTAATCACAAACGACTATCAGAGCTGACATAGGGCTGCATTTAAGTTTAAAAAGCCCCCAAAAATTATTTTTAATAGTGGTTTTATTTAGTTTTTAATGCAGTTAAACAACCTCTGTGTCACATGTTCCCTATTTTCTGTGTTGTTTTGCACTCTTTTGGTAAAGTCTTGTTTGTTTGATTTTCCTGTTCTCATTTTGTAGTCCTTTTCTTCAGTGATTCTGCTCGTTAACAGTTGATCAGTGTCTGAATTCACTCATTAGTGTTCATTCTCTCTGTCAGGTGGACTATATTAGTAAACTCATGTAGGGAATAGTGAATGAGGGTGTAGGGTGTGATTTGAAACACAGACGCTGAGTGTCGACTTTGAACGTTGTTAATTTACGATATATAGCAGCAGGCTACCTTCTCGAAAATAATGAATATTACCCAGAATGAAATGTTTTAATGAAAAACAGTTTGTTACTGTCGAAATTTGGCCATTTTTTACGTCGATTTTTAACAGTGTGCACATTGTTAATTTACATAACTACTGACAAATACTAAAAACATCAAGACAATAACCAACAAAACCAAAGGGAGAACCACAGGAGTAAACGAGACACTAAACAAGACACAGGTGAACATAATCAAAAACAAATACTGGAACTTCCACAAGAAGTGGAAACACAGAAACAAATATGAAGCAAAATAAGAGTCTTTGGGCTGGAGTATAGGAAAGGAGGGTGGAGCAAAACTCATTCTGAATATTCTGTCATCATTTATTTGTCCTTAAAATTGCTTGTTTTATTCTTGTTATTATTTTTCTTCATTATTATTTTACTTTCTTTGATGTAAAGCACTTTGAATTACCATTGTGTACGAAATGTGCTATATAAATAAACTTGCCTTGCCTTGCCTTATGTGATACTTTGTTTAATCTTCGAAACACAAATAAAGATATTTTTTTAGGTTTTTGTCCCTCCAGCGAAACTCCAGGTAACTGAAAGTTAAAAGAATATGAAGGTGCTGTATCCATATGAATATGTGATTAAAGCCTAAAGGGATCATATCTCTCACAATAATTAAACCACTCGTTTAATATTTATTCATTCATAACATGATAACAGAAATAACTTTTTTGGGTGAACTATCACTTTAAGTATATTGGCTTTAAATATTTTTTTTGTTATGCTAGAAAGTCTTGCGAAATCTTTTCTCTTTTTTCAAAGAAAACTAAACAGATAAAAAACAACTGTTACATACTCCAGATCAATGGTTCTCAAGTATCAATGTGTCTTGGCTTGTAAAAATACACAACCTAACCTCTTAAATAGGTATCTCATGAAGTTTTTGTGAAACTGAGTTATTGAATAATTTTGCTACACATGGCTGTTCTTGGCACTCGCTCTCAAGCTGTGAATAATTAAGACTGATTTCTTCCTAGATTCTGTGGCAGCGTCACTCCACCTACACTGAACACAAACAGCAGCACTGTGCTGGTGTCCTTTCATTCTGATGGGAGTATCAGCGGCAATGGCTTCACTGTACAGTATCATTCTGTGTTACCGGGACAGAGTAAGTAAAACTTTGGTTACACTTTAGAATCCTGTTCCATCGTTAATGAATAACTACGCAGGAACAGATGAGTAATGCACTATTAACATTCCAGCTACTATTAACTAACAAGAAACTCTGATTATTGATTTATTAAGTAATAGCGCTCAGTTGAAACTGGAAGTTCAATCAATAACTTTTTTTTTTTTTCATATATCCTGGAGTACTACTAAGAACCACTGTATGCTGGTTCATAATTATTGTGAATTATGCATAATGTATAATTAATTCTAAAGTGAAGATCATGGTAACCCAGAAGTAATGACTCAAGCATTACCAAATCTTCTAAAGGAACTTATGATTTACGTGTTACTACCTCCTTCTTAAAAGAAAAATACTAATTATTTGAAACAGTATTCTAAAATGAAGATCACGGTAACTCACTAGTAATGTCTTAAGAGTTACCATATCTAGCCAAATTAGTTACTAACCAAAAACAAAAAAAAAACTCAAAAGCTTACAATGATTTCAGTAATTTCTAAGGAGTAGTAACACTTAAGTCATTACTATAGAAAATCTTACACGTATCTCAAAAACTTACAGTGACGTCAGCCAATATTACAGAGTTGTCGCGCTCTTCACTTTAGAATACTGATCCAAAATATTAATTATTCCTTTAGAACAATTTGGTTATACTTGTCCTTACTAGTGGGTAACCATGACCTTAACTTTAGAATTAATTATATATTATGCATTATTCATATTAATTATGAACCTGTATACAGTAGTTCTTAGTAGTTCTTGGAGAGGTATGAAAGAATAATAGTTACTGATTAGTTAATAGTAAGCTATCACATTAGACTAAGCACTATTACGTAATAATGCAATAATCCTAGTTTATTGATACACAATAGTATTAACTAGAGTGTTGATATTGTACAACTCATGCGTTCTTGTGTAGTTATTCATTAATGATGGAACAGTGTTCTAAAGTGCTACTGACATGTTTATATTTGTGTATAGTAGTCTGTATTGTAGGGTGACAATAATAAAATAGACTTCATTTTAAATGTGGTTTAGCCAAGTAGTACTATTTTTTTCCCATATAATTTATAAATATGATGCAAATGCAAGCGGTGAATATATCTATGACATTCTGATCAGAGATTATAATAATGTCACTAGTGTTTTTTTCTGCTTGTATTTACTGTACTAAAGGTTTCTTTCTGTCTGCAATCAGAAAGCTGTTCCAGAGAAGAGTTCATGTGTGATGGTGGTCGTTGTTTGCTACCCGTTTCTGTTTGTGATGGCCAGCCAAACTGTCAGGACAGGTCAGATGAAGCCAACTGCAGCCAGAAACACAAGGGTAAATATAGCCTCAAGAAGTGATGACGGGCCCAAGCCATCAGTGCAAACGCCTCCCCAGTGGCATCCGGTGCAAATAGTGCATTTACAGTAACCCTCTGGTAGTCTGGATTTACAGCAATGAAAGAGTTACACTATAAAATCAAGAATGTGAAACACACACACAAAGTTAGATTAGCGAGAGAGAGAGAACAATATTTAAAACTATTAATAGTTTACAATACTGTTTCATTTGTTAACATTAACTTTAATAGCTATATAATTATTGTTTATGTTAACTGATAATGTTAATTAAAATTAAGTTTGAAATGTATTAATACATTATTAAAATTTAAAGTTATATCTTTTAACATTAGTTTATGTTCTGTGAATTAACATGAACATGAATATTTTTATTAAATAACATGAAAAAGATTAATAAATGCTGTAAAAATATTTTGTTCATTGTTGGATCATGTTAGTGTCAATGCATTATCAATTAACAATTCATTTCTTAATTAACTGAACTGAGCAGTAAAGGTTCAGACTTAAAAGATTTCTTATCCTATCTGTAAGCCCATTTATGAGCTTTTGCCAGTTTCTAACTATTATTAATGCTGTTGTGTGTATCGAGTTTCATGAAATTCCAAGCCTGCCTGAAAAGCAGAGCCATAAAAAAAAAAAAAAAAAAAAAATGAATTTTTATGGCTTTTTAGCTACTTGGGAGGCTCAAAGTGTAGGTGATATAAGAACATTTACAGCTGTTCTAAATCAAAGATTGAAAGAAAAAGCACATGAGGCATGGTATGCATCAGTTTTAGAAAATAACAAACTAAACATATACTCACAATGCAAGTCTTTGTTAATACAAGAGAGCTACATTACGTCTGTGTATAATAGGCAACTGGTACGATCATTATTCTTGTTCAGATGTTCAAGCCATCAGTTAGCTATAGAAACGGGTAGATGGAGTAATACACCAGTTGCAGAAAGAATCTGTCATTATTGTAATTTAACAAATATTTCTGTGATTGAAGATGAGATGCACTTTTTGTATGTTTGTCCTTTGTATAGAGATTTACGCAAGAAATATTTTAGTGAACTTGTCCTTGTGGGTGATGTCTGCAAAGATGTGCCAAGTATTTGTGATTCTGAGAATGCATGGCGGTTAGCACTGTATATATATCAAGGAACGAAAAAGAGATTATCTGCCATGTCATGACATTTGTGGAACTATGGGCCGAGAGGCCATATATTCCTGAAATAAATGAAACTTGAAACTTGAAACTGAAAAGCAGAGGAAAACATTTTTTTTACATTTGAAATGTAGCTGTGGCAACATTAAGTTATCAATAATCCTTTCACAGTTTTACATCTGCTATGTTTTGTCATTATTCTGATTAAGTTTGAAGCAAACTGATTAAAAATAAAATGCAGAATTCAAAGCATTTTGAAAATGACACACTTCCTCCTGCTAGTTGGTGGCACTTTAACTTTCAGTCATAATAGTCACACCTATGTGATCAGCATCATACAGCAAATAAACCACTGAAGTTTCATAAAAATCAGACAATGTGTGGAAAAGTTATTAGACACTTCCTGTTTCTTATTTCTCCACATAAATTTGTCACCTCGCCACAGCCAAACCGTTGAAGTTGTTCAATTAAATGAATTTTTCAAATAAATTTTATTTGTAAGGCGCTATCAACTATACAAATCGTTGCAAAGCCACGTCACAGAAAATTTATGTTTCTAAAAATTTAGTAGTAACTTATCAGTGGTGCACATAAGGCAAAAATATACGGAAAAATCAAATCAAGACATAATCAAACAGACGACCAACACTATTAACATCAATGATTATATGATGCAATCAAAGTTATAGCAAAATTTGGTTCTGTATGTTGTTTCAGGGTTAGCATCATCAGAGGTGCTCTGAGGGGGTGACATAATCTCTTCTCAGGTGTTCTGGATCCAGACTGGAGCTTGTGTAAATCCTAGCCGTGGCAAAAATAGAGAAACACATAGAGCCATAATTAGTGTAGCTGCTGTTACAACCAAATAAAAATTTATTTGTTTTACCCAAGCTAAAGAAAAATAATGCACATTTGATCAGACATAACTGCAGTCCAAGATTATGAGATGCATTATTTAAGTGCTTGGCCAAAGAGATGTGTCTTTAATCTAGATTTAAACAGAGAGTGTGTAATATAACACCCAGATTTTTGACTGTAGAGGAAGTAACAGTACATCTGTCTAGTTACAAATTGTAATCTACCACATTCTGAGTACTTTTTTATGTCCAACATGTAATATATCTTTCTTAACCTAATTTAATAAGAGAAAATGATTGGTCATCCAATCTTTTAATTTTTTACACACTCTGTTAGTTTGGATAATTTAGAAGTTTAATCTGGTCTCGTTGAGATATATAGCTGAGGATCATCAGCATAACAGTGGAAGCTAATTGTTTTCTAATAATATTACCAAGGGGCAACATGTATATTGAAAATAGAAGGGGACCTAGGACGGATCCTTGTGGCACTCCATATTTTACTGGTGATAAATGAGATGACTCCCATTTAAATAAACAAAATGGTAGCGATCGGACAGGTAGGATCTAAACCATCTTAGAGCCTGCCCCTTGAATACCTGTATAGTTTTGTAATCGATCTACGAGTATGTCATGATCTATGGTGTCGAACGCAGCACTAAGATCAAGTAAGACTAGAAATGAGATGCAGCCTTGGTCTGACGCAAGGAGCAGGTCATTTGTAATTTTAACAAGTGCAGTTTCTGTGCTATGGTGGGGCCTAAAACCTGACTGAAATTCTTCATACAGATCATTTTTATGCAGGAAGGTGCTCAATTGAGCAGACACAACTTTTTCTAAAATTTTTGACATAAATGGAAGATTTGAAATAGGCCTATAATTTGCCAGTACACTAGGATCTAGTTTTGGTTTCTTAATAAGAGGCTTGATAACCGCCAGCTTGAATGGTTTTGGGATGTGACCTAAAGATAACGACGAGTTAATGATATTGAGAAGCGGTTCTTCGGCTACAGGTAACAGCTCTTTCAGTAATTTAGTGGGTACAGGATCTAATAAAAATGTTGTTGGTTTAGATGCAGTAATAAGTTTATTTAGCTCTTGCTGTCCTATATTTGTAAAGCACTGCAGTTTATCTTTGGGTACGATGGATGTAACTGAATTATTAGATGCTGTAGAATCTACATTCGCTATTGTATTTCTGATGTTAGCTTTTTTTATCAGTAAAGAAATTTACAAAGTCATTACTATTAAACTGTGAGGGAATATTTAGATCGGGTGGAGTCTGGTTATATGTAAATTTAGCCACTGTGCCAAATAAAAACCATGGATTGTTTTGGTTATTTTCTATGAGTTTGTGGAAATGCTCAGCCCTGGCAGTTTTTAGGGCTTGTCTATTGCTGGACATACTGTTTTTCCACGCAATTCAAAATACTGCCAAGTTAGTTTTACTCCATTTTGCGCTCAAGATCTCAAATTCCAAGATCACAAATCCCTTTGCAATTTAACATCCCCAATGTTTTGAGGTCATGCTGACCAAGTTTGGTGGCAATTCATTGGAAAGCTTGGAAGGAATATATAAAAATCCAGAGCATGCACTTTTTACACAGCCCTAAGTAGCCAACTTCCTGTTGGGTGGAGCCTATTACATGCAGTGCAAAAGTTGTTCAGCTGAGATATATATGTACAAAAAATTGTACAGGAAATAAAAAATTACATACTTCCTGTTGGGCTTATGTGTAACGCAGTACAAAGGTCATAATCATCGGGAAGAAGGAGGCGGGAATCGGCGGACAATCAAAGAACTTTAATAATAAAATAAAGATAAAACAGCGTGGCAGCCCCTCACGGACGACTGCCGTGCACAAACAAAAACCTAAAACAATTAAAACCCAGGCCTGGTCCTCTCTCGTCATTCACTGTCGTCGCTCCTCTTTTATATCCTTTCATCTCTTTCGTGGGACTCGAGACCGGTGAGTGGAGCAGGTGTCGCTCATTTCCAATCACTCCACCGGCCTCGCTCCGTTCCCACGGCTCTCGGCCCCACCCCACTCGCCACAGTAGGTATTGGTGTGTTACATGTGTCTACCAAGTTTCATACATGTATGTGAAACATAGCTTGAGGCGCAGTCCGTTGAAATTTTATATGTGGCGCTATCAAGCCATTTTGCCACTTCTAATTCTGAAACCCATATCAGACGTACATTTTTGCCACCTGTGTGTGTAGTTTTGTGAGTTTTTAAGCATGTTCAGATCCTCAAAAATGTGATTCATTTTGGAGAAGAAGAAGAAGAAAAAATGGAGCAATTCCAATAGGGTCCTCACACCATTGGTGCTCGGGCCCTAATAATCCTAGGAAGAACAAGAGGGCCCTGCACCTTTGTGGCTTGGGCCCTAATTACACTACACAAAGTTTGACACTTCAGTCTTTGATCTCGCTTGAAAGTATAGACTATAATCGATATCATTATGCTGTCTTTCAATCTTCTGATTCTTAGAGTGTGGAGGAAAAATAACAGGAGAGTATGGATCGTTGTCCAGTCCAAACCATCCAAAGCCTTACCCACATAAACAGGTGAATGGTTTTGTCAGCTGCTATTTCTGTCAATCACTTCCTGAATCTAAATGCTAAATTGCATACATTTACATACAGTTTTATATAAATTGTCTATGCACTGATCTATTAATGTATTAGGCAAGCTGTTAAAAACTAGTATTTGTTTTTGGCATTGTTACTGTTTCTATCATACTGTATTAATTGTAGTTATCTCTACCGCTCTCATAGCTGTGTTCCTGGCAAATCTCTGTGGAAGATGGACAAGTGATAAGACTGAGTTTTCAGAACTTTAGTCTGGAAACACAGGATGTGTGTGAGTTTGACTATGTGGAGGTGTATGACGGCGCAGACACAGATGCAAACACTCTGCTGGGCAGGTGAGAATACTGCACTGCTGTCTCTACAACACTAATGAGATTTAAAGGCAAGGCAAGACATGTTTATTTACATAGCACATTTCATATACTTAAAGGGGTCATAAGATGCTGCTAAAAATAACATTATTTTGTGTATTTGGTGTAATGAAATGTGTTTATGCGGTTTAAGGTAGGAAAATCACATTATTTTCCACATACTGTACATTATTCTGAAACGCATCGATTTTTACAAAGCTCATTGTTCTGAAAAGTGAGGTGGGCTGTGATTGGCCAGCTGTCCAGTGCATCTTGATTGGCTGAATACCTCAAGTGTGTGAAGTAAATGTTACACCCCTTAATATTGTGAAGCCTTGTCCGGCCGGAGCAGTGAAACATAAACATTAAACCCCATTATAAATGTGATATAAACATGATTTCTAGTCGTGTCCTCTTTTGGAAGGCCAAACAAAGTAGTTTAGCTTGGGGGCATGTTAGAAAAAGCCGTCTTAAGGCGGTGTACATGGTGCAATTTTTTCTGTTGTATGAGTTTGCATGCAATTTTTTTCAATCGTGTGGAAATCATGTATGCTCGTATACTCGCAGCTGGTATCATTTGCGAGGAATTACGAGCCGAGCAGAGTGGCTTACGAGCACTTCCCGACCTCCCAATCATTTTTAAACATGTCTAAAAAGTTTGTGAGCTATTGGTTTGAATTCGTGACATGTGTGCGGTTGAATGAGCCGATTTGTTGATTTATCTGAAGCCGACCAATCACGAACTAGGAAAACCACAGAAGAAGAAACACGAAGACGGCAGCGCCACAGCGAATGTGGACTATTGACCAGGAGGATAAACTCGCTGAAGTCTGACAGGAACAGCGAGCGCTGTATGATGTTTCTAGCAACGTGTACCATGCTTTTTAATTAACCCGCTCTCTCTCACACACGCATATGTAGTCTACAGGGACTCTCCATAGACGTAATGGTTTTCTATTATGTATAGTCTATCCCCACACACTACGTCTATCCATGTTTAAAATTTCAAGTAAACATGGTTTAGTATTTTTTTAAAACCATTTGGTTTACGAGGGCACAGGAATTGTCCTCATAAACCATGTTTACATTCTAATACATATGTCAGATAGTTATAAACCATATACAAGAACACACACACACACACACACACTAGGGGACCAGACCAGAGAACCTGTGTGTAGGAAACATTCACGGCTTGTATCAATATTTTATATGCAGTTATGAGAGAGGGAGAGCAGTTATATTAGGCGCGTTTGACTTGAAGCAGCGCTGCACCGAATGATCACTTGTATGACATCAAAGTATCGTGAGAGCAAGTCGAATGCATTGGATCCGTGTGCTCTCTTATCGCTCTCGCTGTACTTTAATGTCATACAGTGATCCTTCCGTGCAGCGCTGCTTCAAGTCGAACGCATCTATCAACTTCGTGCAATTGTTTCGGAAATTGGCAGGTCAAAAAATCGTGTCGTATATCACCTCGTCCGTACGATTTTCAGATAAACTCACTCGTGACATATGCGTGGACAAACGATCTTCCGACCATCCGAATTTACACCGTGTACGCCCGCCTTTAGCGGGGTGTGGACTAGTCTTAACTTTTATGAAGAATACATCTTCGGATTTGAGACTCTAAGTCTTTGCAACTTTACAGATCTTCTTTAAATCCTATCATATGACCCCTTTAAAGAGAACTATTGCTTTAAAATTACAGAAAGCTTTCTGCTGTTCTTCATCCCACTGTCTCTCTGAGCAGATTTTGTGGTCCAGCTCTGCCTCCTGATCTCACCTCCTCTGGTCCTGTGATGACCGTGCTGTTTGTGGCAGATGAAGGTGTTGCAGACAGTGGCTTTTATGCATCGTTTATGGCCATATCTCTTTCAGAAAGTGAGTGCTGAATGATTCATGTAGTGGATTATGAGAGTCTCTGTGAGATTGTGACTCTTCCCTGCATCACTGCTTTCTGCCTTCAGGAACATGCGGTCCAGCAGAGTTTGCGTGCGGCTCCGGGGAATGTCTGCACCAGGACTGGCTGTGTGATGGATGGAGCGACTGCGCAGACGCTGCAGACGAGCACCACTGCATTAACTCCACCTATCCTCCTTTCAGTGAGAACACGCTGCAGTTTGAACAGGACTTTTCCTGCTATTTTGATTCCTTTCAATCCCTTCCTGAATAAATTATTCAGCCAGTTAAATCTATAAATCTATTGCACTAATAACCTCATGCATAATCATTTATCAAATTATATATTATAAAGTGGTCATAGACTGAGAAAACAAAATTCCCTTGATCTTTTGACATAAGAGTTCATTCTAAACTTTCTAAAAACAGCTTATACTGTATTCCAATTTTACTCTATGATGTAATAGTGTGGATAAGCATCGCCTCCTAAGAAGATCAACACCTGAATCTACATCACTGTTTAGCACTGCCTACCAATTCTACATCACTGTCTGTTTAGCCCCGCCCATCGATTCCACATCACTGCCTGTTTAGACCCACCCACCAATTTTACATCTCTCCCTGTTTAGCCCAGCTCACCGTTCTACAGCACTGTTTGTTGAGCACCACCCACCGATTCTACAGCACTGCCTGTTTAGCAACACCCACCAATTCTAAAGCGTTGTCTGTTTAGCCCCACCCACCGAATCCATATCACTGCCTGTTTAGCCCCACCCACTGACTCTACAGCTCTGTCTGTGTAGCCCCACCCCCCAATCCTACAGCACTGTGTATTTAACCCTGCCCACCGATTCTACATTAGTGTCTGTTTAGTCCTGCCCACCAATTCCACATCAACCACCCACTGATTTCCCATCACTGCCAGTTTAGCCCCGCCCACCGATTATACAGCTCTCCTTATTTAGCCCCGCCCACTGACTTTACAGCACTGTTTAGCCCCACCCACTGATTCTACATCTCTCCCTACAGTGGTGTCTGTGTAGCCCCGCCCAGCAATTCTCACTTGTAGTGTTTGTGAGAGAGGTGAATATAGAAACCAAATGATAAAGATGCTCCGATGGCCACAAGACAATGTTTAGTGCCAAGCTGTGGAAAAACAGTGTTTGCATTGTCTTAGGAAAGAGTGAATGAACTTTATTTTTAATGAAGATCGAGACTGCGTTAGTAAGAACTCATTCCTCAGATTAGTTTACAAACAATGCATTATTCGGCATGGGCTTTTCAAAAAGATAGAAACTAAAAGATGCTAAAAGATCACAAGTGCATTTCACATTCTAATTTTCATCTTTTTTTTTTCTTCTCAGCTTCATCTTGTGAACCCATCCAGGTTGAAATGTGCAGAGGTCTGAGCTATAATCTCACGTCCTTTCCAAACATCTGGCTGTCTATTTCTGACCAGAGAGAAGCTGCTTCTATTCTGCACAAGTACAGGGTGAGAATGAGAGCAGTGACTCTGAGCGACTCGTCCGAACCCGTCTGACATCTGTGTGATGTGACCGCAGGTGCTGATGGAGTTTGGCTGTTTCGAGTCCTTCCGTCGGCTGGTGTGCGGGCTGTTTGTTCCTCACTGCAGCGCTCAGAGTGGAGTCCTGCAGCCGTGTCGGTCCGTCTGCTCCAGCGCTGAGCAGCAGTGCAGTCAAACCCTGACCCTGCTCAGTCTGACCTGGCCCTTCAGCTGCCACCTGCTGCCCGCCTCACACGACCCCACCGACTGCTCCCTGCCATAGACATGGACTAACAAGTCTTGTTTGTTTTATTTTTTACTCTTCAACCAAAAAAAACAAAAGCACTTTGTAATCATAATCTGAGTCGTCTCTGTGGGATTAGAAGATTTATAAAGTGTGACATATGCAGAGTGTCCTAAAAAGTGTTGACAGATTACAGCTGCTTAAGATACTGTGAGATTTCATTCAAATAAACAGTTATCTAGTGTGTGTTTCAGTTTGTGTCTCTGCTCATCTCGTCTTCATTTCCTGTCATCTTTCTATAGTAGCACACATTTTTGCATCATGGCAATAGGAAAGTGTATGGCCCAGATCAAGCCTGTGATTGATTGACTGATTTGATTGACTTTTGAAGGACATTTAGACATCGACTTTCAATTCCATGTCCTTAGTTGAAAATATTACCACATTTAACGTCTGAAGTAAAACATGGAGGTTCATCAGTAAAACTGGAAAATTGAATCTACAACCGCTGGAGGGAATAAGGTAAGAAGTTATATGGCATTTGATGATGCAATTATATCATATTAAAATCTTTAAGTATCTTTTGATTTTGTCCAAAATCACTTAACTTTACAGTGAAGTTTCATTTGTTAACATTAGTTAATAACTACATTAAACTAACAATTAAAAATACTTCTAAAGCAATTATTATTCTTAGTTAATATTAATTCCGACATTTACTAGTACATTATTAAGTTCAGAAGTGTAGTAAATGTAGTTAACAGACTTGAGCTAACTATGAACAGCTGTATTATTATTACCTAACATTAAGATAGATTAATAAACATTGTAACAAATGCACTGCTCAGTGTTATTGTAAGTTAATGTAATCTTATTGTAAAGTGTTTCCATCAGGTGTTGTTCTGTTCCTGAGTGAGTCTCTGTATGTGGGACACATGGACAGAGGCCGTTACTGATAGTGAGATGTGTGTTTGAAAGCGGGGTGATTGACCGCAGGGACAGATGTGTGTGTGTGTGTGTGTGTGTGTGTGTCAGACGTGCTCACACTAACTTTACCTCTCATCACTTCACAGCTCATCGCCAACACTCACTAACCTCCACTAACTTCCAGCCTCAACAGAAACTAGAAGAACCGTCTTTCAGTTGTCCTCACTGAAGTCAGCGAGTGGAGAAGAACTGCAGAACTCAGGTGAAGAGTTGTGATATCTGTGCTAGGAGCAGTTTGTAGACTGAATATGATCCTGCTGTGAAGAAAAGGACTTTTAAGACACTAGCAGTTAAGGAAATGTTGTTCTTCATTCATATGCGACCCTGGAGCACAAAACCAGTCATAAGGGTCAATTTCTCTCCATTGATGTGTGGTTTGTTCAGAGGACAATATTTGTCTGAGATACAACTATTAGAAAATCTGGAATCTGAGGGAGCAAAAAAATCTAAATATTGAGAAAATCGTCTTTAAAGTTGTTCACATGAAGTTCTTAGCAATGCATATTACTAATCAAATATTACATTTTGATATATTTACGGTAGAAATTTGACTAAATATGTTCATGGAACATGATCTTTATTTAATATCCTAATGATTTTTGTCATAAAAGAGAAATGTATAATTGTGACCCATAAAATGTATTGTTGTCTATTTCTACAAATATACGTCTGTGACACTGATGACTGCTTCTGTGCTGCTGGGACACATGTTATTATGTAACTGGTTCATGATTTCAATGCAAGACACGTCTCTTTCACAGCTCTAACTCAGGTCATCATGTGTACGGGTAAATGTGCTAAATGCACCGCAGACCTTCTCTTCCCGCTCGGTCTCTTAGCCGTGGTCGGGAACATCCTGCTGTTTTTTCCCAACGGTGAGGTGTGGAGGACCGAGGAGATCACAGAGAAGATCTGGTTCTTCCCCGGGGTGATCGGAGCAGGACTGCTGGTGAGTGTGTGAAGGACAGACGAGTGAGTGAGTGAGAAGGTGTGTCCGCTGACTGTGTGTGTGTGTGTGTGTGTGTGTGTGGTTCCTGCAGGCGTTTCTGCCGGCGTCCATCATGAGGGCCGCAGGACGGGAGGGCAGCTGCTGCGCAAACAGATGCGGGGTGAGAACCGCACTTCATCTCAACAGATAACACATGCACTTGATATGTGTGTCATCTTTGTTAAAAAGCTTCTTCTATGGTGCTCTTTTCAAACTTCACTTGCAGTAAATGAGTGTCAGATTGTTCAAGCACACTTTGCAGTAATGATGGGCAGCACTACTGTTCTACTGGTGCATGCAAAAGATAACATGCAGTCAGCCATTTAACTAATTACAAACACATATCATTAACAAATTAATGAGTGATATACTGATTATAGTTGGACTGAGCTGCAGAGACACAGCGATGCAGGAAAGATATGTTTGCTGTAAGAATTCCTTTATACAGCACTAGACAAGAGTCTTATTATTTAGATTCTACATTCTACAATTGAACAGTCAGAGAATAGAAACATGTTTTAATTCTATTATTATAGCATAACATGTGTGTGTGTGTGTGTGTGTGTGTGCTGCAGATGATGCTGTCCATGCTGATGTCTGTGTTGGGTGTTGCTGGAGCTCTGTACTGTATGATCATCTCTGCCGTCGGTCTGCAGGATGGCCCTCTGTGTGACACAGGAGACGGGATCTTCATCTATCCCTTCTTCAACAGCACTACAGAGTAACAGCACTCACATTTACCTGTTTGTTTGTACACTATACAGTGTGTATAATGTGCGTCTGTGAGGATGCAGGGGAAACTAAATCTCATTCTCAGAAACGCACAAAACTCTCTGGCAGAACTTGATTGTGAAAACCCTAAACTGTGTGGTTTGCTTATAGCATGTTAGAACATACTCAGTTTTCACCTCATTTTGATACTGACACTTTAACATCTGTGCTCTCCTCCGTTCAGAGAGAGTTATCTGTCTAACCAGACGTCGTGGACGGTGTGTGTGCGGCCGCAGAATGTGGTCATGTGGAACGTGGTCCTGTTTTCCATTCTCTTGAGCATCGGGACTCTGGAGGCTGTGCTTCTGCTGGCACAGATAGTGAATGGACTGATCGGGTGTCTCTGTGGGACCTGCATGAACGAGAACCAGGTATGCTTGCTCTCCATGTTTAAAGTTTATTTTAAGTATCAAAACAGCAAACTATTGCTTTCAAAAGTGTGTAATCCCAGCCTCACAAAAGATGTGTTATTGCTTTGGCTTCAGCAGACACGGATGGAATGAAACCCAAGAGCACACTCCAGCATGTGGGACCTGTGCAGAGATATATATGAACACAATGACATCCACACAGATCTGCAGAAACACACGTGTGAAACACACTGAGGTTTCATAACACACATATGATGAATATCATGTCTAGTTTTTGTGAATCATACTCTTGTCTTCTGTAAATGAAGCCTTTGACAGGTAATGAATCTATAGAAGGTCAAATCATCTCATGGCAATTCGTAGGTGATTTTACATTTTAGTGAATATTAGCAATATTTCAGACACATGATGTTTAAATAACCCTGTAATATTCAACCATTAAATATAATAAACTTATTTTCCATGTTTTGTAAAGCATGTATCTATTTTGTTAAAGTATGTAAAGCTGAGTCAAACATCCACTAGTGTAAAACCTACACTGTAAAAAAAACATTACCAGTAAAGTACTGTTAATTTACAGCCCTCAACCATTAATTTACAACTCTTATTATTTTTACAGTGTTTTACTGTAATTCTACCATGGAAATTAACTCCACTCCCACTGCTTCAAACAGTTTGAGTTTAAAAGCTAGCATTCCTACGATTTTAGTCCTATGAACTTATTTCATTTGAGTCCACTGAGAAGAAATATATCTTAATATAAAAATGCAGACACTTAACATGTAGTAGTAATGAAACTAAATGCATGACTTTTACTCAAATCACTGCAACTCATTGTCAGCTATAGCCATACATGCCAACCCTCCCGATTTTTCCAGGATACTCCCGAATTTCAAAGCCCCTCCCGAAAATCTCCCGGGCTGACCTTTCCAGATTTCCATCAGGACAACAATATTGCTACACCATCCGTCACTGGGCGCTGTTTCAGACCGAACAATAGGGACTTAGCAACAGCCTCTGGTGGAATGGCAATGCCATTATATTGCGCATGCGCGAATTTAACTGCTACTTAACTGTGACGTTCTACTTTAACGGTCTACTACGGGAGAACAGCTGATTTGCCAGAGTCGCTTCAACGTGAGAGATTAGGTAAATAAATGTTATGGCATATGACACTGTAATTTGCATCAGTTTATGATTGTCTGATCACAAACGATCTCATTGGGAATCCTTCTCTTGCTTTTTTAAATGACATTTTTTTTGTATCTCAATAAGTGAATTAATGCCGCGTTGCGCTGTCCTGTTTACCGTTGCTTAGTGATTTTTACGTTCTTGGCTATAACGGTGTGACAGCAAACTTCCGGTCGCTGTAGCCGTTCCATTCGCAGCTGTTGCTTAAAGTCCCTAATAATAAAGTTTACACCTCGAAGTCAAGCGCGGCAAATTCAGAACAGAAAAAGAACCCAGCAGGCACAGTACATCAATGTGACGTCAGGAAGACGTTGGACTCCAACTAATCCAACGTCAGTCAGACGTCATATTTTGGTTGAAAATGAAAGTTGGGTTGACGTCTAAACCCAACTTTGTGTGTTTAATTTCCATAACATATAACAGTTAAACACCATTACAGTGATTAGTGTTTCCATTAGTTGGGCTCTTAACACTTATTATATCTTTTGTCTTCGTTGTGACAGTTGTGTGTCAAGCACATTTGCAGCATCAAAGAAAGCTAACGTGAAATGAGATCAGGTGATAACTGTTATCTGTTAATGGTTTTATAATCATAAAATAACCTGATTCACTGATGTTTTTACATTTATATTACAAACACTGGGTTTCTGTCACATGAATCCCATGGTATTATAACAATCAGTTAAAATCTTTTAAACATGAGCTCAAAAAAACTTAACCTACGCTGACACGCACAGACATCAACAATCAGCATATGAATCTCAACAATGGTGACATGCTTCATGCAGCAATGCATGCTGGGAGCCATGAGTTTTATACTATGGTGGCTCCCAGCATGCATTGCTACATGAAGCATGTCACCATTGTTGAGATTCATATACTGATTATTGATGTCTATGTGTCTCAAAAGATTTTTCTCTCAAAATGCATTAAAAAAATCTGATTGTCTGATCTGAAGGAAGAAAGTATTGTTCATTAACAATTGGGTCAATGACAAGAAAAATTAAAGCTGCAAGCAGCATTTACGGGGTTCAAGCACATTAAGGCCTCTGAGGTGGTCTGAGCCAACCTGGATGTACGGATGACAGTTAAACACATCCAAAACGGAGAATAGGCTGACAGACAGACACACGCACTGAAATTAAATGATTAAACTAGTTTTAAGAGTTTGGATGTCATTTTCAGGTTTCACTGTAATCATAATGTGGCAAAATTTTAAAAACTGGTAAGTCTGTATGAACAAAATGGAAAACTTTAACTCAGTGAGATTTAAAATGTTGTAACAGTGTTTTTTTTTATTGTTTAGCCATGAATTCATAAATCTTCTCAAAAGTACTGTTTCAATTTGCTGAATGAGCCCATTAGTGGTCTTCCGCTGCCATCTAGTGGTTGCATTTACTCAAACAACACTGTTTTTAAACATAACTGTTATAGTGTAAAGTATTTTGCCCAATCTCTCTTAAATTTTGCATGCTTGTTTAGAATGAAATTAGGCTTTATTTTACACAGTTTTGATAGTTTGTGGGCTTTCTGTTTGTATAAATAGGCCTTTGTGTACACTGTGAAAAGAACATATTATACAATCACTGGTTTATAGTTGTCCAAATGCAATTTTTCAACGTTTTTAATTATTATTGACCTTCAGAGTCTAGAGAATTGTACTTCAGTGGTTTTATTGATTATCAGCTTAAAGCCTTGGACTACTTTGCCAAAGTAACTTTTTTAAATAATCTTCAATATTTAATTAACAGCTTTATTGACAACATTGGTCCCAAAAGTTGTTCAGAATGAGGAGATCTATCATATGATATGAAGATCTAGTGTTTATGTGAATATATGAGCATTTTCAGACAATTTGAGGCCATTTACCATATCAATCTTATGTTTTGAGACCTTTTCTACTGTTATAGCGCCACCTGTGGTCCGATCTCCATGAAAATTTGCATGCTTGTTAAGAGTCACCTGTTACATGTTTTCACCAAGTTTCATAAAGTTTTGAGTTTTCGTTTAGGTTTTATATGCTTTTGGGTATTTTGGTCACGCCCCTTTTCTAATTTAGCCAGTTAAAGCTAACCAAAGGACAAAATTCAACATTTTTTTGATAATTATTGATCTAGAGAGTCCAGATAAAATTACTGCAGTGGTTTGGTTTTGATCGGGTAAAAAATCTGGGACTAGTTCGCAAAAGTAAGTTTTTAACATATTTGTGAATAACAATTGAACGATTTGATTGACATCTTCGCTCCTTGAGGCAAAGTTGTTCACAAAGAGGAGATCTATCATATGATATGAAGATCTAGTGTTTGTGTGAATGTATGAACATGTCCTACAAATTGTGATCATTTTCTATTGAAAATGTGTGTTTTTGAGGCTTTTTCAACTGTTATAGCGCCACCTATGATCCGATCTCCATGAAACTTTGCATGCTTGTTAAGAGTCACCTGATACATGATTCCACGAAGTTTCATAAAGTTTTGAGTTTTCGTTTAGGTTTTATAGGCTTTGGGGTATGTTTGGCCACACCCCTTTTAATAAATTACCCCTTTACAGCTAACCAAAGGACAAAATTCAACATTTTTTTGATAATTTTTGATCTAGAGAGTCCACAGAATATTACTGCAGTGGTTTGGTTCCGATCGGACAAAAAACCTAGGACTAGTTCGTAAAAGTAGGTTTTTAACATATTTGTGAATAACATTTGAACAATTTGATTGACAGCAATGGTTCTTGAGGCAAAGTTGTGCATTATGAGGAGATCTATCAAATGATATGCATATTGTGTTGATAAGTGAAACACCACGTGATTACAGAGCCAATAAACTCGTTAGCGCCAACTAGTGGCCGATTTCTTTCAAAATTCTTACAGACCTTAAGGTTCATGAGTCGAACGCACCCAGTGAGTTTCGTTCCGATCAACATCCGTTAACCCTTTCAAATAGGTGCTTAAAATTGTTTGGCCAATGGCGGCCATGTTTTTTGAGATATGCAAATGTCCTCATAGGTACTTGTGCCCCTTCAGACCAAGACACTGCATACCGATTTTTAGGTCGATCGAGCCAACGGTAGCCTAGTTATAGCCATTTATGTGTTTTTTCTTTTTATAGCGCCCCCAAGTGGCAGAGGTGTGCAATTTTTTTTATTTGACCAAAGTTTTAGGTCTTACAAATGTGTAGCAAGTTTGGTTAAAATATCTTATTTCTTTTACGAGTTATAGCCTGTTGCGTAAAATTGCTCCTCGACTTTCGAACGTTTTGGCATCCCATTACGACAGCGAGTCGAAATTTCAACTTTTTTTTGATAATTATTGATAATCCCTGGCCAGAGAACATTTCTGCAGTGGTTTGGTTCAGATTGGGCGAAAAACCTAGGACTAGTTCGCAAAAGTAGGTTTTGGACATACGTCAAGTTTGCGAAAAAACGAGGCCTCCTAGACCCAAAATCAGAGTGACCGTTTTTAATTTGGCTTGACCCAAGGATTCCAGAAATGTTAAATTTTTGGGTCTATGACAAGCGGTTTAGGAGCTATAAGCAAAAACGCATTTTTGATCACTGTAGCGCCCCCCATAGGCCAGTTAAGCTGAGACTTTGTCAGAATGTCCCCTCGGGGAGCTCTACCTTCTGGCCAAGTTTCAGCTCTCTAAGCCTTACGGTTTGGTCTGCACGATCAGTTTTAGCGGAGAAAAATAATAATAATAATAAAAATTAAAGCTGCAAGCAGCATTTACCGGGGTTCAAGCACATTAAGGCCTCTGAGGTGGTCTGAGCCAACCTGGATGCATGGATGACAGTTAAACACATCCAAAATGGAGAACAGGCTAACAGACAGACACACACACTGAAACTAAATGATTAGACTAATATATGTATACTCTATAAGCATATGCACACACACACACACACACACACACACACACACACACACACAAAGACACACATATACATGCACAAACATTTTGTTGCAGATATAGGTATTTGAAATAAGTGATAGGTGACCATAAACTTATTGCAAGTCTTTTCTTTTTAAGAGTTTAGATGTCATTTTCAGGTTAAACTGTAATCATAATGTGGCAAAATTTTAAAAACTGATATATCTGTATGAACAAAATGGAAAACATTGACTCAATGAGATTTAAAATGTTATAACAGTTCATTTTTTAATGTTTTGGCATGAATTCATGAATCCTTTCAACAGTACTGTTCAACTTTACTGAATGAGCCCATTAGTGGTCTTCCGCTGCCATCTAGTGGTTATAAATTGCATTTACTCAAAGAACACTGTTTTTAAACATAACTGTTATATTGTTTTTTTTTTTTGCCCAATCTCTCTTCAATTTTGCATGCTTGTTTAGAATGAAATTATGCATTATTTTACACAGTTTTGATAATTTGTGGGCTTTCTGTTTGTATTAATAGGCCTTTGTGTACACTATGCAAATAACATATTATAAAATTATTGGTTTATAGTTGCCCAAATGCAATTGTTCAACATGTTTTTGATAATTATTGACCTTCAGAGTCTAGAGAATTGTACTTCAGTGGTTTTATTGATTTTCATCTTAAACCGTATCACAAGTATGCCAAAGTAACTTTTTTAAATAATCTTGAATATTTAATTAACAGCTCTATTGACAACATTGGTCCCAGAGGCAAAGTTTTTCAGAATGAGGATATTTATCATATGATATGAAGATTTAGTGTTTTTCAGTGAATATATGAACATTTTCAAACAATTTGAGGCCATTTACCATATAAATCTTGTGTTTTGAGACCTTTTCTACTGTTATAGCGCCACCTATGGTCTGATCTCCATGAAACTTTGCATGCTTGTTAAGAGTCACATGTTACATGATTTCACTGAGTTTCATAAAGTTTTGAGTTTTCCTTTAGGTTTTATAGGTTTTGGGGTATGTTTGGCCACACCCCTTTTTCTAAATTACCCCGTTACAGCTAACCAAAGGACAAAATTCAACATTTTTTTAATAATTATTGATCTAGAGAGTCCACAGAATGTTACTGCAGTGGTTTGGTTCCGATCGGGCAAAAAACCTAGGACTAGTTCGCAAAAGTAGGTTTTTAACATATTTGTGAATAACAATTGAACGATTTGATTGACAGCAATGGTTATTGAGGCAAAGTTGTGCATTATGAGGAGATCTATCAAATGATATGCATATTGTGTTGATATGTGAAACACCACGTGATTACAGAGCCATAAAACTCGTTAGCGCCAACTAGTGGCCGATTTCTTTCAAAATTCTTACAGTCCTTTAGGGCTATGAGTCAAACATGCCCACCGAGTTTCGTTCCGGTTGACATCCGTTAACCTTGTTAAATAGGTGCTCAAACTTCTTTGGCCAATGGCGGCCATGTTTTTTGAGATACGCAAATGTCCTCATAGATACTTGTGCCACTTCTGACAAAGACATGACATGCCAATTTTCAAGTCGATCGGACCAACGGTTGCTTAGTTATAGCCATTTATGTGTTTTTTCTGTCTTATAGCGCCCCCAAGTGGCAGATGTGTGCAATTTTTTTTATTTGACCAAAGTTATTGCTCTTACAAATGTCCAGCAAGTTTGGTTAAGATATCTCATTTAATTCACAAGTTATAGCCTGTTGCGTAAAATTGGTCCTCGACTTTCGAACATTTTGGCAGCCCATTACAACAGTAAGTCGAAATTTCAACTTTTTTTTGATAATTATTGATATTCACTGTCCAGAGAAAACTTCTGCAGTAGTTTGGTTCCGATTGGGTGAAAAACCTAGGACTAGTTCGCAAAAGTAGGTTTTGGACATACTTCAAGTTTGCGAAAAAACGAGGCCTCCTAGACCCCAAATCAGAGTGACCGTTTTTAATTTCGCTTGACCCAAGGATTCCAGAAATGTTAAATTTTTGAGTCTACGACAAGCGGTTTAGGAGCTATTAGCAAAAACGCATTTTTGATCGCTGTAGCGCCCCCCACTGGCCGAATGGGCTGGATCTTTGTATCTGAGTAGCGAGCAAGACTACTACCTTTTGACCAAGTTTCAGCTCTCTAGGCCTTACGGTTTGGGCTGCCCGTTCAGTTTTAAGGCGGAAGAATAATAATAATAATAATAATTAAAGCTGCAAGCAGCATTTACGGGGTTCAAGCACATTAAGGCCTCTGAGGTGGTCTGAGCCAACCTGGATGTACGGATGACAGTTAAACACATCCAAAACGGAGAATAGGCTGACAGACAGACACACGCACTGAAATTAAATGATTAAACTAGTTTTAAGAGTTTGGATGTCATTTTCAGGTTTCACTGTAATCATAATGTGGCAAAATTTTAAAAACTGGTAAGTCTGTATGAACAAAATGGAAAACTTTAACTCAGTGAGATTTAAAATGTTGTAACAGTGTTTTTTTTTTATTGTTTAGGCATGAATTCATAAATCTTCTCAAAAGTACTGTTTCAATTTGCTGAATGAGCCCATTAGTGGTCTTCCGCTGCCATCTATTGGTTGCATTTACTCAAACAACACTGTTTTTAAACATAACTGTTATAGTGTAAAGTTTTTTGCCCAATCTCTCTTAAATTTTGCATGCTTGTTTAGAATGAAATTAGGCTTTATTTTACACAGTTTTGATAATTTGTGGGCTTTCTGTTTGTATAAATAGGCCTTTGTGTACACTGTGAAAAGAACATATTATACAATCACTGGTTTATAGTTGTCCAAATGCAATTTTTCAACATGTTTTTGATTATTATTGACCTTCAGAGTCTAGAGAATTGTACTTCAGTGGTTTTATTGATTTTCAGATTAAAGCCTTGGACTACTTTGCCAAAGTAACTTTTTTAAATGATCTTCAATATTTAATTAACAGCTTTATTGACAACATTGGTCCCAAAAGTTGTTCAGAATGAGGAGATCTATCATATGATATGAAGATCTAGTGTTTATGTGAATATATGAGCATTTTCAGACAATTTGAGGCCATTTACCATATCAATCTTATGTTTTGAGACCTTTTCTACTGTCATAGCGCCACCTGTGGTCCGATCTCCATGAAAATTTGCATGCTTGTTAAGAGTCACCTGTTAAATGTTTTCACCAAGTTTCATAAAGTTTTGAGTTTTCGTTTAGGTTTTATATGCTTTTGGGTATTTTGGTCACGCCCCTTTTCTAATTTAGCCAGTTAAAGCTAACCAAAGGACAAAATTCAAAATTTTTTTGATAATTATTGATCTAGAGAGTCCAGAGAAAATTACTGCAGTGGTTTGGTTTCGATCGGGTAAAAAATCTGGGACTAGTTCGCAAAAGTAAGTTTTTAATATATTTGTGAATAACAATTGAACGATTTGATTGACATCTTCGCTCCTTGAGGCAAAGTTGTTCACAAAGAGGAGATCTATCATATGATATGAAGATCTAGTGTTTGTGTGAATGTATGAACATGTCCTACAAATTGTGATCATTTTCTATTGAAAATGTGTGTTTTTGAGGCTTTTTCAACTGTTATAGCGCCACCTATGATCCGATCTCCATGAAACTTTGCATGCTTGTTAAGAGTCACCTGATACATGATTCCACGAAGTTTCATAAAGTTTTGAGTTTTCGTTTAGGTTTTATAGGCTTTGGGGTATGTTTGGCCACACCCCTTTTACTAAATTACCCCTTTACAGCTAACCAAAGGACAAAATTCAACATTTTTTTGATAATTATTGATCTAGAGAGTCCACAGAATATTACTGCAGTGGTTTGGTTCCGATCGGACAAAAAACCTAGGACTAGTTCGTAAAAGTAGGTTTTTAACATATTTGTGAATAACATTTGAACGATTTGATTGACAGCAATGGTTCTTGAGGCAAAGTTGTGCATTATGAGGAGATCTATCAAATGATATGCATATTGTGTTGATAAGTGAAACACCACGTGATTACAGAGCCAATAAACTCGTTAGCGCCAACTAGTGGCCGATTTCTTTCAAAATTCTTACAGACCTTAAGGTTCATGAGTCGAACGCACCCAGCGAGTTTCGTTCCGATCAACATCCGTTAACCCTTTCAAATAGGTGCTTAAATTTGTTTGGCCAATGGCGGCCATTTTTTTTGAGATATGCAAATGTCCTCATAGGTACTTGTGCCCCTTCAAACAAAGACACTGCATACCAATTTTTAGGTCGATCGAGCCAACGGTAGCCTAGTTATAGCCATTTATGTGTTTTTTCTTTTTATAGCGCCCCCAAGTGGCAGAGGTGTGCAATTTTTTTTATTTGACCAAAGTTTTAGGTCTTACAAATGTGTAGCAAGTTTGGTTAAGATATCTTATTTCTTTCACGAGTTATAGCCTGTTGCGTAAAATTGCTCCTCGACTTTCGAACGTTTTGGCATCCCATTACGACAGCGAGTCGAAATTTAAACTTTTTTTTGATAATTATTGATATTCCCTGGCCAGAGAACATTTCTGCAGTGGTTTGGTTCAGATTGGGCGAAAAACCTAGGACTAGTTCGCAAAAGTAGGTTTTGGACATACGTCAAATTTGCGAAAAAACGAGGCCTCCTAGACCCAAAATCAGAGTGACCGTTTTTAATTTCGCATGACCCACGGATTCCGGAAATGTTAAATTTTTGGCTCTATGATAAGCGGTTTAGGAGTTATTAGCACTAACGCATTTTTGATCACTGTAGCGCCCCCTTTAGGCCGATTGGGGCGAGCCTTTGGATCTGACAAGAAGGCCGGACTTCTACCATCTGACCAAGTTTCAGCTCTCTAGGCCTTACGGTTTGGGCTGCACGATCAGTTTGAGTGGAGAATAATAATAATAATAATAATAAAAATCCTAACAGATACAATAGGGTTTCAGCACTGCGTGCTTGAACCCCTAAAAATCCTAACAATTACAATAGGGTTTCAGCACTGCGTGCTTGAACCCCTAATTAAAGCTGCAAGCAGCATTTACGGGGTTCAAGCACTTAAGGCCTCTTAGGTGGTCAGAGCCAACCTGGACGTATATGGATGGCCGTTAAACACATCCAAAATGGAGAATAGGCTAACAGACAGACACACACACTGAAATTAAATGATTAAACTCGTTTTTAAGATTTTAGATTTCATTTTCAGGTTTCACTGTAATCATAATGTGGCAAAATTTTAAAAACTGATATGTCTGAATGAACAAAATGGAAAACTTTAACTCAATGAGATTTGAAATGTTGTAAGAGTGTTTTTTGTATTGTTTAGGCATGAATTCATAAATCTTCTCAAAAGTACTGTTTCAATTTGCTGAATGAGCCCATTAGTGGTCTTCCGCTGCCATCTAGTGGTTGCATTTACTCAAACCACACTGTTTTTAAACATAACTGTTATAGTGTAAAGTATTTTGCCCAATCTCTCTTAAATTTTGCATGCTTGTTTAGAATGAAATTAGGCTTTATTTTACACAGTTTTGATAGTTTGTGGGCTTTCTGTTTGTATAAATAGGCCTTTGTGTACACTGTGAAAAGAACATATTATACAATCACTGGTTTATAGTTGTCCAAATGCAATTTTTCAACATGTTTTTGATTATTATTGACCTTCAGAGTC
The DNA here is from genome assembly GCF_023724105.1 of Carassius gibelio. Taxonomy (NCBI): domain Eukaryota; kingdom Metazoa; phylum Chordata; class Actinopteri; order Cypriniformes; family Cyprinidae; genus Carassius; species Carassius gibelio. Next base: position 21,617,670 of record NC_068410.1, on the reverse strand, counting down.
TAGAGAATTGTACTTCAGTGGTTTTATTGATTTTCAGCTTAAAGCCTTGGACTACTTTGCCAAAGTAACTTTTTTAAATAATCTTCAATATTTAATTAACAGCTTTATTGACAACATTGGTCCCAAAAGTTGTTCAGAATGAGGAGATCTATCATATGATATGAAGATCTAGTGTTTATGTGAATATATGAGCATTTTCAGACAATTTGAGGCCATTTACCATATCAATCTTATGTTTTGAGACCTTTTCTACTGTCATAGCGCCACCTGTGGTCCGATCTCCATGAAAATTTGCATGCTTGTTAAGAGTCACCTGTTACATGTTTTCACCAAGTTTCATAAAGTTTTGAGTTTTCGTTTAGGTTTTATATGCTTTTGGGTATTTTGGTCACGGCCCTTTTCTAATTTAGCCAGTTAAAGCTAACCAAAGGACAAAATTCAACATTTTTTTGATAATTATTGATCTAGAGAGTCCAGAGAAAATTACTGTAGTGGTTTGGTTTCGATCGGGTAAAAAATCTGGGACTAGTTCGCAAAAGTAAGTTTTTAACATATTTGTGAATAACAATTGAACGATTTGATTGACATCTTCGCTCCTTGAGGCAAAGTTGTTCAGAAAGAGGAGATCTATCATATGATATGAAGATCTAGTGTTTGTGTGAATGTATGAACATGTCCTACAAATTGTGATCATTTTCTATTGAAAATGTGTGTTTTTGAGGCTTTTTCAACTCTTATAGCGCCACCTATGATCCGATCTCCATGAAACTTTGCATGCTTGTTAAGAGTCACCTGATACATGATTCCACGAAGTTTCATAAAGTTTTGAGTTTTCGTTTAGGTTTTATAGGCTTTGGGGTATGTTTTGCCACACCCCTTTTCTAAATTACCCCGTTACAGCTAACCAAAGGACAAAATTCAACATTTTTTTAATAATTATTGATCTAGAGAGTCCAGAGAATATTACTGCAGTTGTTTGGTTCCGATCGGGCAAAAAACCTAGGACTAGTTCGCAAAAGTAGGTTTTTAACATATTTGTGAATAACAATTGAACGATTTGATTGACAGCAATGGTTCTTCAGGCAAAGTTGTGCAATACGAGGAGATCTATCAAATGATATGCATATTGTGTTGATATGTGAAACACCACGTGATTACAGAGCCATAAAACTCGTTAGCGCCAACTACTGGCCGTTTTCTTTCAAAATTCTTACAGACCTTAAGGTTCATGAGTCGAACGTACCCAGCGAGTTTCGTTCCGATCAACATCCGTTAACCCTTTCAAATAGGTGCTTAAATTTGTTTGGCCAATGGCGGCCATGTTTTTGGAGATATGCAAATGTCCTCATAGGTACTTGTGCCCCTTCAGACCAAGACACTGCATACCGATTTTCAAGTCGATCGAGCCAACGGTTGCCTAGTTATAGCAATTTATGTGTTTTTTCTATCTTATAGCGCCCCCAAGTGGCAGAGATGCGCAATTGTTTTGATTTGACCAAAGATTGAGCTCATACATATGTGTACCGAGTTTGGTGAAGATATCTCATTCTGTTCAAGAGTTATAGTCAAAATAGCATTTGGCTAACGTTAGCATAGACGCTTTTTGGTGTACTGTTTCGCGTAAGAATTGAAATTTCAACTTTTTTTTGATAATTATTGATATTGAGTGTCCAGGGAATATTTATGAAGTGGTTTGGTTCTGATTGGTTGAAAATCCTAGGACTAGTTCGCAAAAGTAGGTTTCGGATATAGCTCGATTTTGCGAGAAAACGGTGCGTCGTAGACCCCAAAAAGGCGCCGTGCACTTTTGTTCGGGCTAACCCAAGGATTGCAACGATGCCATGTTTTTGAGTCTATGGCTAACGGTTTACGATTTACGGCCAAAAATGTCAAAAATTTTAGTTTTTTGCGCTGTAGCGCCCCCGTTAGGCCGATTGGGTCGAGACTCAGTATCTGACAAGAAGGCCGGACTACTACAATCTGACCAAATTTCAGCTTTCTAGCCCTTACGGTTTAGGCTGCACGATCAGTTTGAGTGGAGAATAATAATAATAATAATAATAATTAAAGCTGCAAGCAGCATTTTACCGGGGTTCAAGCATTTAAGGCCTCTGAGGTGGTCAGAGCCAACCTGGATGTTTGAATGACATTCAAACACATCCAAAATGGAGAACAGGTTAACAGACAGACACACACACTGAAAGTAAATGATTAGACTAATATATGTATACTCTATAAGCATATGCACACACACACACACACACAAAGACACACATATACATGCACAAACATTTTGTTGCAGATATAGGTATTTGAAATAAGTGATAGGTGACAAAATTATTGCAAATCTTCTCTTTTTCAGAGTTTAGATGTCATTTTCAGGTTAAACTGTAATCATAATGTGGCAAAATTGTAAAAACTGATACATCTGTATAAACAAAATGGAAAACATCAATTCAATGAGATTTAAAATGTTATAACAGTTAATTTATTAATGTTTTGGCATGAATTCATGAAAACAGTACTGTTTAACTAGCTGAATGAGCCCATTAGTGGTCTTCCGCTGCCATCTAGTGGTTATAAATTGCATTTACTCAAACAACACTGTGTTTTAAAACATAACTGTTATAGTGTGTTTTTTTTGTTTTTTTTTTGCCCAATCTCTCTTAAATTTTGCATGCTTGTTTAGAATGAAATCATGCATTATTTTACACAGTTTTGATAATTTGTGGGCTTTCTGTTTGTATAAATAGGCCTTTGTGTACACTATGCAAATAACATATTATAAAATTATTGGTTTATAGTTGCCCAAATGCAATTGTTCAACATGTTTTTGATAATTATTGACCTTCAGAGTCTAGAGAATTGTACTTCAGTGGTTTTATTGATTTTCATCTTAAACCGTATCACAAGTATGCCAAAGTAACTTTTTAAAATAATCTTGAATATTTAATTAACAGCTTTATTGACAACATTGGTCCCAGAGGCAAAGTTGTTCAGAATGAGGAGATCTATCATATGATATGAAGATTTAGTGTTTTTGAATGAATATATGAACATTTTCAAACAATTTGAGGCCATTTACCATATAAATATTGTGTTTTGAGACCTTTTCTACTGTTACAGCGCCACCTATGGTCTGATCTCCATGAAACTTTGCATGCTTGTTAAGAGTCACCTGTTACATGATTTCACTGAGTTTCATAAAGTTTTGAGTTTTCCTTTAGGTTTTATAGGCTTTGGGGTATGTTTGGCCACACCCCTTTATCTAAATTACCCCGTTGCAGCTAACCAAAGGAGAAAATTCAACATGTTTTTAATAATTATTGATCTAGAGAGTCCACAGAATATTACTGCAGTGGTTTGGTTCCGATCGGGCAAAAAACCTAGGACTAGTTCGCAAAAGTAGGTTTTTAACATATTTGTGAATAACAATTGAACGATTTGATTGACAGCAATGGTTCTTGAGGCAAAGTTGTGCATTACGAGGAGATCTATCAAATGATATGCATATTGTGTTGATATGTGAAACACCACGTGATTACAGAGCCATAAAACTCGTTAGCGCCAACTAGTGGCCGATTTCTTTCAAAATTCTTACAGACCTTAAGGTTCATGAGTCGAACGTACCCAGCGAGTTTCGTTCCGATCAACATCCGTTAACCCTTTCAAATAGGTGCTTAAAATTGTTTGGCCAATGGCGGCCATGTTTTTTTGAGATATGCAAATGTCCTCATAGGTACTTGTGCCCCTTCAGACCAAGACACTGCATACCAATTTTCAAGTCGATCGAGCCAACAGTTGCCTAGTTATAGCCATTTATGTGTTTTTTCTATCTTATTGCGCCCCCAAGTGGCAGAGATGCGTAATTTTTTTGATTTTACCCAAAATTGAGCTCGTACAGATGTGTACCAAGTTTGGTGAAGTTATCTCATTCCGTTCAAGAGTTATAGTTAAAATAGCATTTGGCCAACGTTACTATAGACGCTTTTTGGCGTACTGTTTCGCGTAAAAATTGAAATTTCAACTTTTTTTGATAATTATTGATATTGAGTGTCCAGGAAATATTTCTGAAGTGGTTTGGTTCTGATTGGTTGAAAATACTAGGACTAGTTCGCAAAAGTAGGTTTCGGATATAGCTCGATTTTGCGAGAAAACGGTGCGTCGTAGACCCCAAAAAGGCGCCGTGCACTTTTGTTCGGGCTAACCCAAGGATTGCTATGATGCCATGTTTTTGAGTTTATGGCTAACGGTTTACGATTCACGGCCAAAAACGTCCAAAATTTTTGTTTTTTGCGCTATAGCGCCCCCGTTTGGCCGATTGGGCTGAGACTTTGATAAGTTCTCCCCAAAATGAGCTCTACGATCTGTCCAAATTTCAGCTCTCTAGGCCTTACGGTTTGGGCTGCACGTTCAGTTCTAGGGCGGAAGAATAATAATAATAATAATAATAATAAAAATCCTAACAATTACAATAGGGTTTCAGCACTGCGTGCTTGAACCCCTAATAATAATAATAATAATAATAATAATAATAAAAATCCTAACAAAAACAATAGGGTTTCAGCACTGCGTGCTTGAACCCCTAAAAATCCTAACAGATACAATAGGGTTTCAGCACTGCGTGCTTGAACCCCTAATAATCCTCAATCATTTTTCTTCATGATTATGAAAACTATAAAACCTTATATTTGTTCATGGCCCATTTTATAACAAATTATGTGTTTTGGTAAACACTATTACAAGAACCACAAACTTACTAAGCCAAGAGTCAAACTACCCAACTAAAGCAAACACTGATCACAATAATGGTGATCAAACATTTTCAAATAAAACTTCAACATCTAAATCTCTGTTCATTCTCAAAAATAACTTCTGTAGACATCTGATAGAAATAAAGTCAAACTGGTTAGTAATAAGTGAAGCTGGTAATATGTGTACTGCCATGCATTTCAACGTTTTTTATGATTTTTTGTGGGGGTGTTTATTCCAGCCAAAATTCAGCATCTGGCCAACGTTGGAGCTTGACGTCAAACAGTCGTTGGATTTAGACATCAACCTGATTTTCATTTTCAACCAAAATCCAACGTCTAACCGACGTTGGAGTCTAAATCCTGTGCCTGCTGGGAAGAAGAAGAAGGGGAAAAGGAAGAAAGAAGAGACATGGCGAATAAAAAGAAAAAAATATGCCTGAAAATTCCTAACTAAATGGACTGGGTTGGGTTGGGTTTGCATAAATGGGGTTTGGTTGTGTACATAATATGTATGTATAAATTATGTACAGATAAATGAATTATATTCTTCTTTACGTTTCTTTGTGTGTGTGATTATATATGAAAAAATAATTAAAACTCAAACTGTCATTAAAAACATATGTTCTGGTTATCACATTACTGTTCAATCTTATAAAATTTAAGAAACAAACAAAAAAAAGTGCAATTCACTCACATATTTCCACACCAAATTAATACTTGATTACTGTAGCAACACTTTAAGTCAGTCTAGTTGATCATGCTTGACAAAAACAGCCATAACCACTTGATCATCAATATTAATATTGCTGTAACAGACGTGCCATAAAGACACAAATATATCAATGAAACAAAATTTCAAGTACAAAAGTCAAGGGTCAGGAGCCCAACTAAAGCAAACACTGATCTCCACAATGGTGACGTCAAACAAAACAGTAACATTATCATCTAAATCTCTGTAATTCTCAGTAAGATCTTTTGATCTTTGATCTGACAGAAATAAAGTCAGTCAAGCTGTTTGTTGATTGTTTAATCTTCAGTTGATTTCATCTAAAGCTGTGGCTGAAGTCAGTTGTAGTTCTTGTGTGTGTCTTGTTTCTCTTTTCCTCAGTGATTCTAATGGTTAACAGCAGCTGTTGATCAGTGTCTGAACTCACTCATTAGTTTTCATTGTCTCTGTCAGGTGGACTATATTAGTAAACTCATGTAGGGAATAGTGAATGAGGGTGTAGGGTCTGATTTGAAACACAGACGCTGAGAATCGACTTTGAACATTGTTAATTTACGATATATAGCAGCAGGCTACCTTCTCGAAAATGATGAATATTACTCAGAATGCACTGTTTTAATGAAAAACAGTATGTTACTGTTGAAATTTGGCCGTTTTTTTACAGCAATTTTTAACATTGTACACTGTAAAAAAAATTGCCGTTAAATAACAGTAATTTTCTGGCAGCAGGGGCGCCAGTAAAGTACTGTTAATTTACAGCTCTTAACCATTAATTTACCACTTTTATTTTTTAACAGTATTTTACCGTAAATTCTACCATAGAAATTAACTCCACTCCCACTGCTTCAAACAGTTCGAGTTTTTAAAACTAGCATTCCTACGATGTTAGTACTATGAACTTATTTCATTTGAGTCCACTGAGAAGGAATATTTCTTAATATAACGATGCAAACACTTAATGTGCAGTAATAAAGTAACTAAATACATGACTTTTACTCAAATCACTGCAGCTCATTGTCAGCTATAGCACACATGTATATGCTGAAGTACTTAACGCAGAGATCATCACTGTATCAGCGACTCCACATTTACTGCCTTTATATAAAGCAGCAGAAAATCAGAAATTGTGGCTCATCATTGACTGAAGCAAAGGCTCTACTCTCCAGCACAATGGTGAACAACAAAACTACATTAAACGATTTCTCTTGTGCAAACACACATTAATACAGCCAAGTTCAGTATTTACTCTCATTATCAGTGTATGACTTTGCCTAGTTTTTTTTCTATGGATGTTCACAAATATTTTAGTTAAATTAACTTTTTTTTCATTTGGTAAATCTGACGTTTACATTTTACAGTATATTACTGTTTTTCCTTGACTTAACGGCAACAAACTGTAGAAAAACACTTTTTTTTGCTGGCAACCATTAATTTACGGCAAGAAACAGTAGAAAAACAGTTTTTTACTGGCAGCAGGGGCGCCAGTAAATAACTGTTTTTCTACAGTTTGTTTCCTGTAAATTAATTACAGTTTATTACTGTTAAATTATGTTTCATGCTGTTTTTTCTTCATCTTAAATCTTTAACCCTTTAAACCCCACAAGAAAATCCTCAGTTTTAAATGAACACGTATAATGTGTGCACACTACAGAGTGTTAGAGTAACACTGAATCAGTGAAGTTAATGAGATAATTCGGTGATTAATTGATGATTGAGCATTAGTATAAACACCTGCAGAATCACTGAAGGAAAGAGAAACACAAGAACTACAAATGACTTCAGCCACAGCCTTAGATGAAATCAACTGAATAAAAGAATACATAAAATCTCTCAAGATCTGATTAAACAACTATTAAAACAGCTTCACCAGATTCACATTACTAACCAGACTGACTTTATTTCTGTCAGATGTCTACAGAAGAACTTATGGAGAGTTAAATAGGTTTAGGTGTTTTTTTCACTACCATGATGGAGATCAGTGTTTACTTTAGTTGGGCTCTTGAACATGACTTTTCAACAACTAAGTTTTTTTTTAAACATGCTTTAACAATGCGTCTTTGGAACTTGTTATAGCAAAACAAAAGTACACAGAAGAAAAAAAAATCTTATATTGTTGTTTATATATTGACAAGAACAAACACTATTATTTCTGATCTAATCCCGTGTCTCTTCTCTTATCAAATATTGATATTACAGCATAAGAATGAACACTTCTGAGCCATAAGTTATAAAAGACTGTTAAGAAAATTTCACTCATAATAAAAAAAAAAAACCTTTGCTGAAATTTAGACAGAAACATCAAGAATCAGCGTATGAATCACAACAATGGTGACAATCCACAAAATAAATGAACAGATCAGTTCTGAACATCACAACACATGCTACTAAAACTTAAAACAAATGCAAAATTATAAGCACATAAGAATTCAAGAAAATAAGTGAACAATTCAGGGGCATAATTTATTCATGCCCCAATGCATGCTGGGAGTCATGGATGAGTTTTATCCTGTGCTGGTACCCAGCATGCATTGCATCATAAACCTTTTGATTGTCACCATTGTTGAGATTAATATGCTGATTGTTGATGTCTCTCTTTCAGTGTTGTGAGGACTGCTGCCCAAAATATTTAAAGCTCAAAATTTCATTAAATCCATATCCAGATAATCACATTACCGTTCAATCTTATAAAATTGAAAAAACAAACAAAAGAAAAGTGTTATTCACTCATATATTTCAACACCAAATTATGAATTGACTATTATAGCAATAAGTCAGTCTAGTAGATCATGCCTGACAGAAACCGTCATAGTCACTTGACCATGAAGATTAATATTGCTGTAACAGATGTATCATAAAGATACAAATATAACAATGAAACAAAAGTTGAAGTACAAAAGTCAAGGGTCAGGAGCCCAACTGAAGCAAACACTGATCTCCACAATGGTGACGTCAGACGAAACAGTAACATTATCATCTAAATCTCTGTAATTCTCAATAAGATTTTTTGATCTCTGATCTCTGATCTGATAGAAATAAAGTCAGTCTGGTTAGTAATGTGTGAAGTTGGTGAAGCTGTTTGTTGATTGTTTAAATCTTCAGTTGATTTCATCTAAGGCTGTGGCTGAAGTCAGTTGTATTTCATGTGTTTGTCTTGTTATGTTTTTTTTTTCTTCAGGGATTCTACTCATTAACAGCAGCTGTTGATCATTGTCTGAATTCACTCATTAGTTTTCATTCTCTCTGTCAGGTGGACTATATTAGTAAACTCATGTAGGGAATAGTGAATGAGGGTGTAGGGTGTGATTTGAAACACAGCCGCTGAGTGTCGACTTTGAACTTTGTTATTTTACGATATATAGCAGCAGGCTACTTCTCGAAAACGATTAATATTACCCAGAATGCACTGTTTAAATGAAAAACAGTATTTTACTGTCGAAATTTGGCCGTTTTTTTACAGCGATTTTTAACAGTGTAGCATCACATAAAAAACGGCCAAATTTCGACAGTAACATACTGTTTTTCATTAAAACAGTGCATTCTGGGTAATATTCATCATTTTTACTAATATAGTCCACCTGATAGAGAGAATGAAAACTAATGAGTGAATTCAGACAATGATCAACAGCTGCTGTTAACCATTAGAATCACTGAAGAAAAAATAAACAAGACACACACAAGAACTACAACTGACTTCAGCCACAGCTTAAAACGAAATCAACCGAAGATGTATACAATCAACAAACAGCTTTACCAACTTCACTCATTACTAACCAGACTGACTTTATTTCTGTCAGATCAAAGATCAAAACATCTTATTGAGGATTACAGAGATGTAGATGATAATGTTAATTTATTTTAGCATCACCATTGCAGAGATCAGTGTTTGCTTTGGTTGGGCTCCTGACACTTGACTTTTGTACTTTAAATTTTGTTTCATTGCTGTATTTGTATCTTTATGGTACATCTGTTACTGCAATGTTAATTTTCATAATCAAGTGATTATGGTGGTGTTATGCTGTTAGGCATGATCTACTAGAATGACTTAAAGTGTTACTATAGTAGTCAAATAATAGTTTTGCAATATTTGAGTGAATTACACAATTTTTAATTATTTTTTTTGCTTCTTACATTTTATGATAATGAACCGTAATATGATAATCTGAACATATTGATTTAACAACAGTTTGAGTTTTAAATATTTTGGCCAGCGGTGTCCCAACACTCAAAGAGAGACATCAACAATCAGCATATTAATCTCAACAATGGTAATAATCAAAAGGTTTATGATGCAAAGCATGCTGGGTACCAGCACAGGATAAAACTCATCCATGACTCCCAGCATGCATTGCGGCATGAATAAATTATGATGCTGAATTGTTCACTTATTTTCTTTTCTTTCAGTGTTTGCTTTTTTGCTCCTGACCCCTGACTTTTGTACTTTCACTTTTGTTTCATTGCTGTATTTGTAATTTTGTAATACATCTGTTACAACAATATTAAACTTGATGGTCAAGTGATTATGGCTGTTTCTGTCAGGCATGATCTACTAGACTGATTTAAAGTGTTGCTATAGAAAACAAATATTAATTTAGTGTTGAAATACGTGAGTGAATTACAATTTTTTTTTTCTTTCTTCAATTTTATAAGATTGAACAGTAAGGTGATAACCATGTTTTGTGATGTTCTGAACTTATAGGTTTATTTATTTTGTGGATTGTCACCATTGTTGTGATTCATACGCCAATTCTTGTCCGATTCTAGTAGCATTAATACAATAAAATGATGTATTTTGTATTGTTGTCGTACAATCCTCAACAGTGGTGACAATCCCGGAAAAAAAATTGCAGCAATGCATGCTGGGAGCCATGAACATGTTTTGTATGCTGGCTTGAAAAATGTCACCATTGTTGTGTTTAATACGCCAAATGTTGATGTCTGTGAGTGTATAAATAATCTGAAACATGTTTTTAACAAAGAGTTAGCAAAAACAATATTTATTCCCTGTTAAACATCAGTGTACGAACCACAACAGTGTTTCAAATTATTTATTTTTATATCAGTTGGGCCATTCAAACCGTTTTAGTGCAATCAGTTGGTTGTTATTAAAACAAACTTGTTGATCTGCTTTATATATGCAGAAATGTTTTCTGAAAGCAACTGCAGAAAAAAGTATTGCAGCAAAAGTTGAGGGTCTAGAGCACAACTGAAGCAAACCTTGATTTCTTTGAAGGTGATCTCAAAATAACATTTTAATGAAGACATCAACATCCTAACCTCTGTGAATTCTCAATAAGAACTTCTGTAGATGGATGAATGAAATAAAATCATTCTGGTTAGTATTACTACAAGTGAAGCTTATAATGCTGTTTGTGGAGTTGTTTATTCAGATCTTGAGAGATTGAAAGTCTTGTATCTTCAGTTCACCTAAGACTGTGGCTGAAGGAAGTTGTAGTTTGTGTTCTTATTTCTCTTTCTTTCTTGCTTGATCACAGCATGTGCTTGAATGACTGAGAGAATGTTGCAGGAGCATTTTACTAACCTTAAAATAACATTACACTAACATGGAAACTGGATCTTTTTATGTTCTTGGAATGTTACAAATCAACGTTCTTAGAATGTTGAATTTTTAAATCAAAATTAAGTTGAAAGAATGTTGGATCATACCTTTTAAAAAGTTTCTTTTAACGTTAAGAAAACTGGACTTTTTATGTTAGAAAGAATATGAAAGTACCAGTTTTAATGCTATCCCACAATGCTTTGTGGTGTCTGTAAAATAATGCTTCTACAGCACACTGTTAAAAATCGCTGTAAAAAACCGGCCAAATTTCGACAGTAAAATACTGTTTTTCATTAAAACAGTGCATTCTGGGTAATATTCATCGTTTTCGAGAAGTAGCCTGCTGCTATATATCGTAAATTAACAACGTTCAAAGTCGACACTCAGCGGCTGTGTTTCAAATCACACCCTACACCCTCATTCACTATTCCCTACATGAGTTTACTAATATATTCCACCTGACAGAGAGAATGAAAACTAATGAGTGAATTCAGACACTGATCAACAGCTGCTGTTAACGAGTAGAATCACTGAAGAAAAAAAACACAACAAGACAAACACATGAAATACAACTGACTTCAGCCACAGCTTTAGATGAAATCAACTGAAGATTTAAACAATCAACAAACATCTTTACCAGCTTCACTCATTACTAACCAGACTGACTTTATTTCTATCAGATCAGAGATCAAAAGATCTTATTGAGAATTACAGAGATTTAGATGATAATGTTACTGTTTCGTTTGACGTCACCATTGTGGAGATCAGTGTTTGCTTTAGTTGGGCTCCTGACCCTTGACTTTTGTGCTTTAAATTTTGTTTCATTGCTATATTTGGATCTTTATGATACATCTGTTACAGCAATATTAATTTTGATGATCAAGTGATTATGGCTGTTTCTGTCAGGCATGATCTGCTAGACTGACTTAAAGTGTTGCTGTAGTAATCAAAAAAAAAATGTTAGTGAATTACACAATTTTTTGTTTCTTCTATTTTATTAGATTGAACAGCAATGTGATAGCCAGAACATATGGATTTAATGACAGATTTAGTTTTAAATATTTTGGGCAGCAGTGACCACAGCACTCAAAGAGAGACATCAACAATCAGCATATGAATCTCAACAATGGTGACAATCAAAAGGTTCATGATGCAATGCATGCTGGGTACCAGCACAGGATAAAACTCATCCATGAGTCCCAGCATGCATTGCGGCATGAATAAATTATGCCCTTGAATTGTTCACTTATTTTCTTGAATTCTTATGTGCTTTTAATTTTGTCTTAAGTTTTAGTAGCATGTTTTGTGATGTTCAGAACTTATCTGTTTATTTATTTTGTGGATTGTCACCATTGTTGTGATTCATACACTGATTATTGATGTTTCTGTCTAAATTTCAGCAAAAGTTTTTTTTATGAGTGAAATTTTCTTAACAGTCTTTCATAATTTAAGGCTCTGCAGTGTTTCTTATTTTGCTGTAGTATCAATATTCAATAAGAGAAGGGACACAGGATTGGATCAGAAGTAGTAGTGTTTGTTCTTGTCAATCTATAAACGACAATACCAGATATTTTTGTTTTTTTTGTTTTTGCTATAACAAGTTCCAAAGATGCATTGTTACAGCATGTAAAAAAAAAAGGCATTAGCTGTTGAAAAGTCACGTTCAAGAGCACAACTAAAGTAAACACTGATCTCCATCATGGTAGTGAAAAAAAAAAAAAAAACACCTAAACCTTCTGTAGCCATCTGACAGATATAAAGTCAGTCTGGTTAGTAATGTGAATCTGGTGAAGCTGTTTTATGAGTTGTTTAATCAGATCTTGAGAGATTTTATGAATTCTTTTATTTCAGTTTTATTTCTTTTAAAGCAGTGGCTGAAGTCATTTGTAGTTATTGTGTTTCTCTTTACTTTAGTAATTCTGTTTGTTAATAGCAGGTGGTCATCACTCCTGCTCAATCATAAATTAATCACAGAATTATCTCATTAACTTCACTGATTTAGTGTTACCCAAACACTCTGTAGTGTGCACACATTATAAGTCTTCATTTAAAACTGAGGATTTTGTTGTGGGGTTTAAAGGGTTAAAAATTTAATATGAAGAAAAAAAAGCATGAAACATAATTTAACAGTAATAAACTGTAATTAATTTACAGGAAACAAACTGTAGAAAAACAGTTATTCACTGGCACCCCTGCTGCCAGTAAATAACTGTTTTTCTACAGTTTGTTGCCGTAAATTAATGGTTGCCAGCAAAAAAAAGTGTTTTTCTACAGTTTGTTGCCGTTAAGTCAAGGAAAAACAGTAATATACTGTTAAATGTAAATGTCAGATTTACCAAATGAAAAAAAAATTTTTTTACTAAAATATTTGTGAATATCCATAGAAAAAAAATGTATGCAAAGTCATACACTGATAATGAGAGTAAATACTGAACTCAACTGTATTAATGTGTTTTCACAAGAGAGATCTGTTAGTTTAATGCAGTTTTGTTGTTCACCATTGTTCTGGAGAGTAGAGTGTTTGCAGTTAAGTGTTTGCATTTTTATATTAAGAAATATTCCTTCTCAGTGAACTCAAATGAAATAAGTTCATAGTACTAACATCATAGGAATGCTAGCTTTTAAACTCGAACTGTTTGAAGCAGTGGGAGTGGAGTTAATTTCCATGGTAGAATTTACGGTAAAATATTGTAAAAAAAAAAAAAATAAGAGTGGTAAATTAATGGTTGAAAGCTGTAAATTAACAGTACTTTACTGGCGCCCCTGCACTGTTAAAAATCCCTGTAAAAAAACGGCCAAATTTCGACAGTAACATACTGTTTTTCAGTAAAACAGTGCATTCTGGGTAATATTCATCGTTTTCGAGAAGGTAGCCTGCTGCTATATATCGTAAATTAACAACGTTCAAAGTCGACACTCAGCGGCTGTGTTTCAAATCACACCCTACACCCTCATTCACTATTCCACATGAGTTTACTAATATAGTCCACCTAACAGAGAGAATGAAAACTAATGAGTGAATTCAGACAATGATCAACAGCTGCTGTTAACGAGTAGAATCACTGAAGAAAAAAGAAACAAGACACACACAACAAATACAACTGACTTCAGCCACAGATTTAAACAATCAACAAACAGCTTTATCAACTTCACTCATTACTAACCAGACTGACTTTGTTTCTATCAGATCAGAGATCAGAGATCAAAACATCTTATTGAGAATTACAGAGATTTAGATGATAATGTTACTGTTTCGTCTGACGTCACCATTGTGGAGATCAGTGTTTGCTTTAGTTGGGCTCCTGACCCTTGACTTTTGTACTTCAACTTTTGTTTCATTGTTATATTTGTATCTTTATGATACATCTGTTACAGCAATATTAATCTTCATGGTCAAGTCACTATGATGGTTTCTGTCAAGCATGATCTACTAGACTGACTTGTTGCTATAATAGTCTATTCATAATTTGGTGTTGAAATATATGAGTGAATAACACTTTTCTTTTGTTTGTTTCTTCAATTTTATAAGATTGAACGGTAATGTGATTATCTGGATATGGATTTAATGAAATTTTGAGCTTTAAATATTTTGGGCAGCAGTCCTCACAACACTGAAAGAGAGAAATCAACAATCAGCATATTAATCTCAACAATGGTGACAATCAAAAGGTTTATGATGCAATGCATGCTGGGTACCAGCACAGGATAAAACTCATCCATGACTCCCAGCATGCATTGGGGCATGAATAAATTATGCCCCTGAATTGTTCACTTATTTTCTTGAATTCTTATGTGCTTATACTTTTGCATTTGTTTTAAGTTTTAGTAGCATGTGTTGTGATGTTCAGAACTGATCTGTTCATTTATTTTGTGGATTGTCACCATTGTTGTGATTCATACGCTGATTCTTGATGTTTCTGTCTAAATTTCAGCAAAGGTTTTTTTTTTATTATGAGTGAAATTTTCTTAACAGTCTTTTATAATTTATGGCTCAGAAGTGTTCATTCTTATGCTGTAATATCAATATTCAATAAGAGAAGAGACACGGGATTAGATCAGAAATAATAGTGTTTGTTCTTGTCAATATATAAACAACAATATCAGATTTTTTTTTCTTCTGTGTACTTTTGTTTTGCTATAACAGGTTCCAAAGGCGCATTGTTACAGCATGTTAAAAAAAACCTTAGTTGTTGAAAAGTCATGTTCAAGAGCCCAACTAAAGTAAACACTGATCTCCATCATGGTAGTGAAAAAAACACCTAAACCTATTTAACTCTCCATAAGTTCTTCTGTAGACATCTGACAGAAATAAAGTCAGTCTGGTTAGTAATGTGAATCTGGTGAAGCTGTTTTAGTAGTTGTTTAATCAGATCTTGAGAGATTTGATGTATTCTTTTATTCAGTTGATTTCATCTAAGGCTGTGGATGAAGTCATTTGTAGTTCTTGTGTTTCTCTTTCCTTCAGTGATTCTGCAGGTGTTTATCACTTATGCTCAATCATCAATTAATCACAGAATTATCTCATTAACTTCACTGATTCAGTGTTACTCTAACACTCTGTAGTGTGCACACATTATAAGTGTTCATTTAAAACTGAGGATTTTCTTGTGGGGTTTAAAAGATTTAAGATGAAGAAAAAACAGCATGAAACATAATTTAACAGTAATAAACTGTAATTAATTTACAGGAAACAAACTGTAGAAAAACAGTTATTTACTGGCGCCCCTGCTGCCAGTAAAAAACTGTTTTTCAACTGTTTCTTGCCGTAAATTAATGGTTGCCAGCAAAAAAAGTGTTTTTCTACAGTTTGTTGCCGTTAAGTCAAGGAAAAACAGTAATATACTGTAAAATGTAAACGTCAGATTTACCAAATGAAAAAAAAGTTAATTTAACTAAAATATTTGTGAACATCCATAGAAAAAAAACTAGGCAAAGTCATACACTGATAATGAGAGTAAATACTGAACTTGACTGTATTAATGTGTGTTTGCACAAGAGAAATCGTTTAGTTTAATGTAGTTTTGTTGTTCACCATTGTGCTGTAGAGTAGAGCCGGTGCTTCAGTCAATGATGAGCCACAATTTCTGATTTTCTTCTGCTTTATGTAAAGCAGTAAATGTGGAGTCGCTGATACAGTGATGATCTCTGCGTTAAGTGCTTCAGCATATACATGTGTGCTATAGCTGACAATGAGCTGCAGTGATTTGAGTAAAAGTCATGTATTTAGTTACTTTATTACTGCACATTAAGTGTTTGCATCGTTATATTAAGAAATATTCCTTCTCAGTGGACTCAAATGAAATAAATTCATAGTGCTAACATCGTAGGAATGCTAGTTTTAAAAACTTGAACTGTTTGAAGCAGTGGGAGTGGAGTTAATTTCCATGGTAGAATTTACGGTAAAATACTGTTAAAAAATAAGAGTGGTAAATTAATGGTTAAGAGCTGTAAATTAACAGTACTTTACTGGCGCCCCTGCTGCCAGAAAATTACTGTTATTTAACGGCAATTTTTTTTACAGTGTGCTTCCAGTAAATTACTGTTATTTAACGGCACAATTTTTTAGAGTGATAGCAGGGGCGCCAGTAAAGTACTGTTAATTTACAGCTTTCAACCATTAATTTACCACTTTTTACAATATTTTACCGTAAATTATACCATGGAAATTAACTCCACTCCCACTGCTTCAAACAGTTTGAGTATAAAAGCTAGCATTCCTACGATGTTAGTACTATGAACTTATTTCATTTGAGTCCACTGAGAAGGAATATTTCTTAATATAAAAATGCAAACACTTAATGTGTAGTAGTAAAGAAACTAAATGCATCACTTTAACTTAAATCACTGCAGTTAATTGTCAGCTATAGCACACATGTATGTGCTGAAGTACTTAACACAGAGATCACCACTGTATCAGCGTCTTTATATAAAGCAGCAGAAAATCAAAAATTGTGGCTCATCATTGACTGAAGCACAGGCTCTACTCTCCAGAACAATGGTGAACAACAAAACTGCATTAAACTAACAGATCTCTCTTGTGAAAAGACATTAATACAGTTGAGTTCAGTATTTACTCTCATTATCAGTGTATGACTTTGCATACATTTTTTTCTATCGATGTTCACAAATATTTTTGTTAATTTTTTTTTTTTTTTCATTTGGTAAATCTGACATTTACATTTAACAGTATTTTACTGTTTTTCCTTGACTTAACGGAAACAAACTGTAGAAAAACACTTTTTTTTGCTGGCAACCATTAATTTACGGCAGCAGGGGTGCCAGTGAATAACTGTTTTTCTACAGTTTGTTTCCTGTAAATTAATTACAGTTTATTACTGTTAAATTATGTTTCATGCTGTTTTTCCTTCATATTAAATTTTAACCCTTTAAACCCCACAACAAAATCCTCAGTTTTAAATGAACACTTAAAATGTGTGCACACTACAGAGTGTTTGGGTAACACTAAATCAGTGAAGTTAATGAGATAATTCTGTGATTAATTGATGATTGAGCATGAGTGATGAACACCTGCTATTAACAAACAAAATTACTAAAAGAAAGAGAAACACAAGGAATACAACTGAATTGAGCCACTGCCTTAGATGAAATCAACTGAAATAAAATAATTCATAAAATCTCTCAAGATCTGATTAAACAACTCATAAAACAGCTTCACCAGATTCACATTACTAACCAGACTGACTTTATTTGTCAGATGTCTACAGAAGATCTTATTGAGAGTTAAATAGGTTTAGGTGTGTTTTTTTTCACTACCATGATGGAGATCAGTGTTTACTTTAGTTGGGCTCTTGAACGTGACTTTAAAACAACTATGTTTTATTTTACATGCTGTAACAATGCATTTTTTGAACCCGTTATAGAAGAAAAAAGTAAAAAATCTGGTATTGCTGTTCATAGATTGACAACAACAAACACTCTATTATTTCTGATCCAGTCCCGTGTCCCTTCTCTTATTGAATATTGACACTACAGCAAAATAAGAAACACTGCTGAGCCTTAAGTTATGAAAGACTGTTAAGAAAATTTCACTCATAAAAAAAAAACCTGCGATGATGTTTAGACAGAAACATCAATAATCAGTGTATGAATCACAACAATGGTGACAATCCACAAAATAAATAAACAGATAGGTTCTGAACTTCACAAAACATGCTACTAAAACTTAAGACAAAAGCAAAATTATAAGTACATAAGAATTCAAGAAAATAAGTGAACAATTCAGCATCATAATTTATTCATGCCGCAATGCATGCTGTCATGGATGAGTTTTATCCTGTGCTGGTACCCAGCATGCTTTGCATCATGAACCTTTTGATTATCACCATTGTTGAGATTCATATGCTGATTGTTGATTTCTCTCTTTGAGTTTTGCGGCCACTGCTACCCAAAATATTTAAAACTCAAACTGTTGTTAAATCAATACGGTTCATTATCATAAAATGTAAGAAAAAAAAATGTGTGTAATTCACTCAAATATGGCAACACCAAAGTAATTTTGGCAACTATAGTAACACTTTAAGTCAGTCTAGTAGATCATGCCTAACAGAAACCACCATAATCACTTGATTATCAAAATTAACATTGCAGTAACAGATGTACCATAAAGATACAATTACAGCAATGAAACAAAATTCAAAGTACAAAAGTCAAGGGTCAGGAGCCCAACTAAAGCAAACACTGATCTCCACAATGGTGACGTCAAACAAAACAGTAACATTATCATCTAAATCTCTGTAAATCTCAATAAGATGTTTTGATCTTTGATCTGACAGAAATAAAGTCAGTTTGGTTAGTAATGAGTGAAGTTGGTAAAGCTGTTTGTTGATTGTATACATCTTCGGTTGATTTCGTTTTAAGCTGTGGCTGAAGTCAGTTGTAGTTCTTGTGTGTGTCTTGTTTATTTTTTTCTCAGTGATTCTAATGGTTAACAGCAGCTGTTGATCATTGTCTGAATTCACTCATTAGTTTTCATTGTCTCGATCAGGTGGACTATATTAGTAAAGTCATGTAGGGAATAGTGAATGAGGGTGTAGGGTGTGATTTGAAACACAGCCGCTGAGTGTTGACTTTGAACGTTGCTAATTTACGATATATAGCAGTAGGCTACCTTCTCGAAAACGATAAATATTACCCAGAATGCACTGTTTTTATGAAAAACA
Organism: Carassius gibelio; assembly: GCF_023724105.1. NCBI lineage: Eukaryota > Metazoa > Chordata > Actinopteri > Cypriniformes > Cyprinidae > Carassius > Carassius gibelio. The sequence goes on along the minus strand of NC_068410.1, from coordinate 21,598,452 downwards.
GTATGTTACTGTTGAAATTTGGCCGTTTTTTTTACAGCGATTTTTTACAGTGTAGTTACAATAATATTACAGGACTGTCCATCAATTTCCCATCATGCATTTGCATTTACAATAAAAACCATGAATACAGTGTATTGTTGTAAAATATATTGTAAAATTACATCAATTGCTAACAGTGTGCCAGTAAATAACTGTTTTTCTACAGTTTGTTGCCATTAAATCAAGGAAAAACAGTAATGTACTGCAAAATGTAAATGTCAGATTTACCAAATGAAAAAAAGTTAATTTAACTAAAATATTTGTGAACATCCATACAAAAAAAATTATGTCATATATGTAAGTCATACACTGATAATGAGAGTAAATACTGAACTCAAATGTACAGTGTTAAAAATCGCTGTAAAAAACGGCCAAATTTCGACAGTAAAATACTGTTTTTCACTAAAACAGTGCATTCTGGGTAATATTCATCGTTTTCGAGAAGTAGCCTGCTGCTATATATCGTAAATTAACAACGTTCAAAGTCGACACTCAGCGCCTGTGTTTCAAATCACACCCTACACCCTCATTCACTATTCCCTACATGAGTTTACTAATATAGTCCACCTGACAGAGAGAATGAACACTAATGAGTGAATTCAGACAATGATCAACAGCTGCTGTTAATGAGTAGAATCACTGAAGAAAAAAAAAACATAACAAGACAAACACATGAAATACAACTGACTTCAGCCACAGCCTTAGATGAAATCAACTGAAGATTTAAACGATCAACAAACAGCTTCACCAACTTCACACATTACTAACCAGACTGACTTTATTTCTGTCAGATCAGAGAACAGAGATCAAAAGATCTTATTGAGAATTAAAGAGATTTAGATGATAATGTTACTGTTTCGTTTAGCGTCACCATTGTGGAGATCAGTGTTTGCTTTAGTTGGGCTCCTGACCATTGACTTTTACACTTTACATTTTGTTTTTTTGCTGTATTTGTATCTTTATGATGCATCTATTACAGCAGTATTAATTTTGATAGTCAAGTGATTATGGTTGTTTCTAACAGGCATGATCTACTAGACTGATTTAAAGTGTTACTATGATAATCAAATATTAATTTGGTGTTGAAATATTTGAGTGAATGACACTTCAATTTAGTAAGATTGAAAAGTAGTGTGATAACCAGTATTTATGGATTTAACGACTAGTTTTAGTTAAAAAGTATTTCGGGCAACAGGCCCCACAACACTCAAAGAGAGAAATCAACAATCAGCATATGAATCTCAACAATGGTGACAATCAAAAGGTTCATGATGCAATGCATGCTGGGTACCAGCACAGGATAAAACTCATCCATGATTCCCAGCATGCATTGCGGCATGAATAAATTATGCCCCTGAATTGTTCACTTATTTTCTTGAATTCTTATGTGCTTGTAATTTTGCATTTGTTTTAAGTTTTAGTAGCATGTGTTGTGATGTTCAGAACTGATCTGTTCATTTATTTTGTGGATTGTCACCATTGTTGTGATTCATACGCTGATTCTTGATATTTCTGTCTAAATTTCAGCAAAGGTTTTTTTTATTTATTATGAGTGACATTTTCTTAACAGTCTTTCATAACTTATGGCTCAGCAGTGTTCCTTCTCATGCTGTAGTATCAATTATTAGATCAGAAATAATAGTATTTGTTCTTGTCAATCTATAAACAACAATATCAGATTTTTTTTCTTCTGTGTACTTTTGTTTTGCTATAACAGGTTCCAAAGGTGCATTGTTACAGCATGAAAAAAAAAAACCTTAGTTGTTGAAAAGTCATGTTCAAGAGCCCAACTAAAGTAAACACTGATCTCCATCATGGTAGTGAAAAAAACACCTAAACCTATTTAACTCTCCATAAGTTCTTCTGTAGACATCTGACAGAAATAAAGTCAGTCTGGTTAGTAATGTGAATCTGGTGAAGCTGTTTTAGTAGTTGTTTAATCAGATCTTGAGAGATTTGATGTATTCTTTTATTCAGTTGATTTCATCTAAGGCTGTGGCTGAAGTCATTTGTAGTTCTTGTGTTTCTCTTCCCTTCAGTGATTCTGCAGGTGTTTATCACTAATGCTCAATCATCAATTAATAACAGAATTATCTCATTAACTTCACTGATTCAGTGTTACTCTAACACTCTGTAGTGTGCACACATTATAAGTGTTCATTTAAAACTGAGGATTTTCTTGTGGGGTTTAAAGGGTTAAAGATTTAAGATGAAGAAAAAACAGAATGAAACATAATTCAACAGTAATAAACTGTAATTAATTTACAGGAAACAAACTGTAGAAAAACAGTTATTTACTGGCACCCCTGCTGCCAGTAAATAACTGTTTTTCTACTGTTTCTTGCCGTAAATTAATGGTTGCCAGCAAAATAAAAGTGTTTTTCTACAGTTTTTTGCCGTCAAGTCAAGGAAAAACAGTAATATACTGTAAAATGTAAACGTCAGATTTACCAAATGAAAAATAAGTTAATTTAACTAAAATATTTGTGAACATCCATAGAAAAAAAAATTAGGCAAAGTCATACACTGATAATGAGAGTAAATACTGAACTCGACTGTATTAATGTGTGTGTTGCACAAGAGAGATCGTTTAGTTTAATGTAGTTTTGTTGTTCACCATTGTGCTGGAGAGTAGAGCCGGTGCTTCAGTCAATGATGAGCCACAAATTCTGATTTTCTGCTGCTTTATATAAAGACAGTAAATGTGGAGTCGCTGATACAGTGGTGATCTCTGTGTTAAGTACTTCAGCACATACATGTGTAATACAGCTGACAATGAGCTGCAGTGATTTGAGTAAAAGTCATGTATTTAGTTACTTTATTACTGCACATTAAGTGTAAGAAATATTCCTTCTCAGTGGACTCAAATGAAATAAGTTCATAGTACTAACATCGTAGGAATGCTAGTTTAAAAACTCGAACTGTTTGAAGCAGTGGGAGTGGAGTTAATTTCCATGGTAGAATTTACGGTAAAATACTGTTAAAAAATAAGAGTGGTAAATTAATGGTTAAGAGCTGTAAATTAACAGTACTTTACTGGCACCCCTGCTGCCAGAAAATTACTGTTATTTAACGGCAAAATTTTTTACAGTGTATTAATGTGTGTTTGCACAAGAGAGATCTGATAATGTAGTTTTGTTGTTCACCATTGTGCTGGAGAGTAGTGCATGTGCTTCAGTCAATGATGAGCCTCAAATTCTGATCTTTTGCTGGTTAATATAAAGACAGTAAATGTGGAGTCGCTGATACAGTGATGATCTCTGTGTTAAGTACTTCGGCACATACATGTGTGCTATAGCTGACATTGAACTGCAGCGATTTGAGTAAAAGTAATGTATTTAGTTACTTTACTACTACACATTAAGTGTTTGCATTTTTATATTAATAAATATTCCTTCTCAGTGGACTTAGATGAAATAAGTTCATAGTACTAACATCGTAGGAATGCTAGCTTTAATACTTGAACTGTTTGAAGCAGTGGGAGTGGAGTCAATTTCCATGGAAGAATTTACGGTAAAATACTGTAAAAAAAAAAAAAAAAAAAGGAGTGGTAAATTATTGGTTGAAAGCTGTAAATTAACAGTACTTTACTGGCACCCCTGCTGCCAGTAAATCACTGTTATTTAATGGCACAATTTTTTACAGTGTAGAATTTTTTTTGTTCTCAGAACATTCTCATGGATTGTTCTACCAATGTTTTTAGCGGGTAGTTTTATTTTTGTTCCCAGAACATTCTCTAAAAACGTTCTAAAAATGTTTATTAATAACATTATTAGAACATTATCCCCTAACATTCTAATTAAAATTTAAGCAGATGTTTAGATGTAAATGTCTGTTTAAAAGTAATAGTTTGGTCTGTCACCATAATGGTGGTTAGTGTTGGTTTTAGTTGTGCAATTTGACACTTCCCTTATGAAAGGAAATATATTTATATGAATATATATTTTAAAATATATTGTAATGAATATATTTTTTAAAATATATTGTAATATATTATTTTCCCTTTTCATTTTCTAATATGTTATATATTTGAATACATTGAATAACTTATTGATTATACGTATATTATATAATATATTTCAAAATATACAAATGATTGCCGCTTTCTATATATTGGAAAAAATAAATATTAAATCCCACATAAGAATATATGCCTAATATATTGCATGATATTTTCCAATATACTGCAATATATTTTTGTTTCATAAGGGTTGACTTGTCAGTGTTGTTCTTTAATTGATCTCATCTTTATTGTGGCCAAAGCACCAAGAGAACATGTGGTTAGATGATGCTGGTTTGCTGATGATTAATTTATCACGATAAATGTGGTCTGGATACCTGTTTTCACCCAAGCTAATGTGTGGTGTTAGTTAAGTATTATTTATTAAAGTGACTCAATGGGTCAAAAGCCTGACGCCCAGCTGAATTTAAAGCAGATAATATCAAGGATAAAAAAATAAAAAAATAAAAAACAATTTCTTTGTCACAGATCAAGGCTGCATCTCATTTCTAGTCTTACTTGATCTTAGTGCTGTGTTTGACACCATAGATCATGACATACTCATAGATCGATTACAAAACTATACAGGTATTCAAGGGCAGGCTCTAAAATGGTTTAGATCCTACCTGTCCGATCGCTACCATTTTGTTTACTTAAATGGGGTGTCATCTCATTTATCATCAGTAAAATATGGAGTGCCACAAGGATCCGTCCTAGGTACCCTTCTATTTTCAATATACATGTTGCCCCTTGGTAAAATTATTAGAAAATGCGGAATTAGCTTCCACTGTTATGCTGATGATACTCAGCTATATATCTCAACGAGACCAGATGAAACTTCTAAATTATCTAAGCTAACAGAGTGTGTTAAAAAGGTTTCTTGCGCGTTGCTGTCTTTCCTTTCATATAACGCAATGATTTCAGATTAAAAAAATTTTTCTTACGTTTACCTCTTTTATTCATCTGACTCCAAAAATGAAAAGGGTTAGAAGAGATGTTTGATATACAGTATTGTTCAAAATAATAGCAGTACAATGTGACTAACCAGAATAATCAAGGTTTTTCGTATATTTTTTTATTGCTACGTGGCAAACAAGTTACCAGTAGGTTCAGTAGATTCTCAGAAAACAAATGAGACCCAGCATTCATGATATGCAGGCTCTTAAGGCTGTGCAATTGGGCAATTAGTTGAATTAGTTGAAAGGGGTGTGTTCAAAAAAATAGCAGTGTGGCATTCAATCACTGAGGTCATCAATTTTGTGAAGAAACAGGTGTGAATCAGGTGGCCCCTATTTAAGGATGAAGCCAACACTTGTTGAACATGCATTTGAAAGCTGAGGAAAATGGGTCGTTCAAGACATTGTTCAGAAGAACAGCGTACTTTGATTAAAAAGTTGTTCAGCTAAAATGATCTCCAATGCCTTAAAATGGAGAGCAAAATCAGAGAGACGTGGAAGAAAACGGAAGACAACCATCAAAATGGATAGAAGAATAACCAGAATGGCAAAGGCTCAGCCAATGATCACCTCCAGGATGATCAAAGACAGTCTGGAGTTACCTGTAAGTACTGTGACAGTTAGAAGACGTCTGTGTGAAGCTAATCTATTTTCAAGAATCCCCCGCAAAGTCCCTCTGTTAAAAAAAAGGCATGTGCAGAAGAGGTTACAATTTGCCAAAGAACACATCAACTGGCCTAAATAGAAATGGAGGAACATTTTGTGGACTGATGAGAGTAAAATTGTTCTTTTTGGGTCCAAGGGCCACAGGCAGTTTGTGAGACGACCCCCAAACTCTGAATTCAAGCCACAGTACACAGTGAAGACAGTGAAGCATGGAGGTGCAAGCATCATGATATGGGCATGTTTCTCCTACTATGGTGTTGGGCCTATTTATCGCATACCAGGGATCATGGATCAGTTTGCATATGTTAAAATACTTGAAGAGGTCATGTTGCCCTATGCTGAAGAGGACATGCCCTTGAAATGGTTGTTTCAACAAGACAATGACCCAAAACACACTAGTAAACGGGCAAAGTCTTGGTTCCAAACCAACAAAATTAATGTTATGGAGTGGCCAGCCCAATCTCCAGACCTTAATCCAATTGAGAACTTGTGGGGTGATATCAAAAATGCGTTGCTTTAGACTTGTGAGACAGGATCTAGGTGTTGTTTCTCATAAAAAAGTTCCTTGCTGTGATCTTTTATCTGATCCAGTCAAAATGGCATCAATAACCTTACAGTTAAATCTCCCTTTGGCCCCGTGGGCTATTCAGAGATTCCTGCGGGGACACAACTGTTTGACTTTGGCTGGATGCTTTCTGTCAGACTTTCTGTAGTGCTGGTACCTGTAAAGGGCTAAGGACCATAGCCATGTTGGTTGATGTCTTTAGAGCTCTGATGAGATATCTGAAATAACAGCATTGAAACAGTGTGAAAGTGAAGATGAGGGCACTGCCGACGGCACATCCCCGAAGTATCCAGTCCCACCACGTGTAGGCACTCAGGGCTGAACGGGTAGAAGAGCTGGACAGGATGTTTGCAGTCTTTTGAGCCAGGTTCGCCTCTACCTGTGCTTGTGAGAGATGATATTCAGTCTGTGTGATGATTCTTTGCACCAAGTCCATCGTTCCTTGTTCATAGAAGGTGTCATCCCACCATGGGGAAATTTCTGCATCCAGTGGCATCCTTCCAAGGATGTTAATCTGGCCCATTGAGAAGTCCTCAGTTGCTTCAAAACAAAACGAGTGTTTAGCAGGACAGGTCAGTCCTCCATATGTAAAAGAATTCATCTCACTGACGACACACCACTGTGTGTGAGATACCTGAATAGCATCAGAGTGACCATGCAATGATTGAACATTTACAAGTTTGCTGTCATTGGAGGAAAAAGGCTGTAACGTGTTACATGTACAGACAACATAGTTATGGGTCTCATGACAACACGTGCAACTGGTAAACAAGGTCTCAATACCCTTGAAGGTCATGTATCCTGTAAGGTGGTCCCATTTAATTACTTGGTCTTTCACTACCATGCCAATTGATCGAATAGTGGTAGAATTTGGATAAACTTGATCTGGGTGTATCAAGAATAAAGTGACAAAAAAATCCAAGGCATCCATTACATTCATTTCCAGTATAAATCATAATAGTTGATAATAAATCAGACTATTTCACATTTTTCATTTTTTCTGATGAAAGCCACCTATGTAGATCTAGAATTTCAATCAAGTCACTTAAAACATGTCTAGGTGTTTTGTGAAGGCGAAGATCTAGGATTTCTCGCCTTGCAGTAAAAAATTAATCTTGAGCATATGATCTGCAGGCTAAGCCACGTTCGATGGTATGGGTCTGATTGAATAATGTATGGCTGATCTCAAGAAGCGCCTGCGCTTCAGATCTTACCGCTTTTATGACGTTTTCATTGCTATTGGTGAGATGTTGGAGCCCATTGGCCATCTGGTCTGCCAACCATGTAGAGAACTGAGATTGTTGGTTTATTTTGTATGTGTTAGTTGCTGAATTGATTGAGCCAAATAAACCTGCTATATTGCCTAGTAGGTCTCGTTTTGATCGAGCAGGTGAGATTTGGACCGCAAGTCTGCCTTTGTAATCAGAGATTCAATCATCAATCCGTGACTGTAGCCATGCATAGGTTTCATCATCATCATTACAGTGTTCTGTGTAAGCAGAGAGAACATTTGAAATATTGTAAGTTACATGCGTCATTACTAAATTTACATCATGTAGTAATGTCTTATTTACATTTCCTCTAATCAGTCCACCAGGAGCAATTGGGTGCAATGATGGGCATTGTTTGGGTCTAGTGTAGCCACAAGTGGTTAAATTAAAACAATGATGGACAGTCCATGAACAGTTATGTGGGCTGGTGAAATAGTCCATGCTAAATTTACATTTTCCCACACAATAAGCTCCTTCCTTTTGGTTGGTCCACACAAAGGTTTTTGGTTTTTGCTCGTCTAGTGTAAGTGAGGTAAGGTTGTAAATTGCTTCTGTGAACCTTAGGTGTGTAGTATTGTGTGTTTCAGTGTGTGTGCACCTATATGTAAAAGGTTGCAAATTTCCTATAAAATAGCATAATTTTGGATCAATCCCATTGTTATTTTTCTCATGTAGTGTGTTCATGATCCCTGGATCAGTTTTAAGTTGATACCAGGCAGTGATATTATGTGCAAATTTTTGTGCACATGTGTATCCTGAAATGCTTTCTGTCGGTGGGTGTGTGCTACCTGAGTTGAAACAAATTTTTGGGGTGTAATTTTGATCCGGTGCTAACCCGGGAGGCCATGTAACTATCTCTTTTGGTACTACTGTAATTTCAGGTGTGGAAGGCCCCTTGGAATATTTCCACACCCACATTCCGCATTTCAGGTTGTGTGTGAGTGAAACCCTTTGGCCCAGTCTGATGCATGTGGGCCTGGATATTTTCCTCTCGTCCGGTCTCCATGGGACTGCTGCAGTTATCCTAGAAAAGAAAATTATTTGTCTTGTCTACCCTTGTATAGTTTGCACTGTGACATGTGATACCATCGCAGTTTTCCTTTGAAATCTGTGGCAATGCAACTGTTGCAGGTTGCTTTGACCTCATATGGCCCATGCCATCGAGGTTTGAATGGGCCCGGTTTCACAAAGACCCATATCATCACCATGTCACCCTCTGAGAATTTTACCTCAGAGTTTGGATTGAAATGTGTATCATCCATCAAGTCAGACTGCGGTTGTTTCAGAGCGGCTTGTGTATGTAACACACTGAGTCGGCCTTGTAGCCGTTTCAAAATAGTCTGTTGAGTTGCAAACATGAGAGGTCCCAGATCTGCTGGAGTGATTTCTGGGTCTATTGGTAGTTTCATGACTCTTCCAGTCATGAGCTCGAACGGGCTGATGCCTGTGGACTTTGATGGAGTCGCCCACATCACTGTTAGTACCGTGGGTAATGCGTCGGTCCACCTGTTCTTGTGTTGGATTATTTGTTTTTAGATGCTTTCTTTGATCGTGCGATTTGATCGTTCTACGATTCCTGAACTCTGTGGTCTGTAAGGAACGTGAAATCTCGGTTTGATATTAAGCATCTTGCACATAGATTGCATTATCTGGCCAGTGAAATGGGTTCCCTGGTCAGATTAATTTTGAACTGGAGCTCCCCAGAATGGAAGAATTTGGTTTGCTAACACTAGTGCCACTGTGTTTGCACTGTTATTGCGGGTGGGAATCACTTCGATCCATTTAGAGAATTTATCAATTATTACAAGGCAATAATGATACCCCCTCTTGGCACTGGGCAGCGGACCAATAAAATCTAACGGCAAAAATTCCCAAGGACCTTTGGGTGGTTCAGGTCGGCACAGCTTTGTCTGTCCTGGTTTCCCTTGGTTAAAGGTAGCACATACAATAAATGTGTCGCACCATCTTTGAATGTCTGATGTCATTTCTGGCCACCAGAAGTAATTTTGTATCAGCTGTTGCGTTTTTGGAGCTGACACATGTGCATAATCATGGTATAATTTTATCACTGGTTTTTGGAGGGCATCAGGGAAAACATATTTTCCATTTCTCTGAATTATTCCCTCAGTGACCTTGACTAATTGATCCTGCTGTAAATGCGGTACAAGCTCTCCATCTGTGCTCCACAGTTCTTGTTGATATTGTTTTAAATCAATGAGAGTGGTTTGTACAGTACTTACTGCAGAAGTACTGCTAGTTTAGCTAGTTGGTCTGCTATGCTGTTGTTTTTCTCATGTTCATCTGGGTTTCGACTAATGTGTACACGCACTTTAATGACCGAAAGTGTTGACTCGCGCATTTTGATTGAATGCCAGATTGAGGTTATGATGTTAAAATGCTTTATTGGTGTTCCGGCTGATGTGAGAAATTTTCTCAGCTGCCATTGTGCCATAAAATCATGAACTACGCCAAATGAATAACAACTATCAGTGTACACACACAACGGTTCGTGGTGGGACTTGATCGCTTCTAGCAATGCAATGAGTTCAGCCTCTTGTGCTGATGTATTTCCTGGTAATTTGATTAGCAATTGTTTTATCATATGAATCGGAGAGTGGATTGTCCACACTGCACATCCTGTGCAGAACTGACCGTCATGCCAATATCTGGAGCCATCAATGTACACCGAAGTCTGGTCTGGAAGTTTTTGGTCATGGACCAGGCTCTGTGTCTCTTGTTTGGTTTGACATGTGTGTGGTTGGCCCTCCACGTCTCCCAATAAGTGTGTTAGAATTCGGCTGTTAATCGTTGTGATGTCACGGGCCTGTATATCTACTAGCCATCTTGCTAATCTCTGTGTTGATACACCTTTGATTCGTCCCTGTAACAACATTTGTACTGGCGTGTGCACTGTATGCACAACAACAGGCTGAAAACCTACAATAGGTTCTGTTGTTGTCAACATCCAATGAACCGCCAACACGTGCTGTGTGCATGGGTCGAATCCTTGTTCGACTGGTGATTTTTTCCTGCTGTAATGTGCTATCGGTCTCAGTTTCCCCCCATGATCTTGAGCTAGAACGCCACTCGTTCGGGTATTCTCATTCACATCAACTTGTAAGTGGAAAGCTTTCGAAGGGCTGGGCAAACCTAAGGCTGGCACGGAGCATAACTGTTCTTTTAAATTTGTAAAAGCTTTTTCGTGCTCCTCTGTCCATTCAAGAACGTCAGAGGGCTTTTGATTTACCTTTTAAGAGAGAGTACAATGGCGTAACAATGTTAGCGAAATCTGGAATGAAATCTCTCAAGTAATTTGCTGTTCCCAAAACCTTCTGTAACGCATTTAATGTGTATGGGCGGGGCAGTTTGGCAATGCATTTTCGTCTGTCATCTGTTAACGCTCGGTGGCTTGGCAGGCTTGGCGTGATTGTATAGCCCAGGTACTGGACCTATTTTTGTGCAATTTGGGCTTTTTCTTTGTTCAGTTTGAAACCAGCCTTACCGAGTGTCAACAGCACTTCGTCAAACAATTGCAAAAGATCATCAAATGATCCTTCAGTCGCAACGAGTATATCATCAACATTATGAATCACATTTCCTGTCCCTGTCAGCGGATTTAGCGCATCTTCTAATGCTCTGTGAAAAATTTCAGGGCTGTTATGCAGGCCTTGTGGCATTCTTTCCCATGTATACTGTATTTGGTTCATAGTGAAGGCCAATTTCCACTGATCTTCGCGCCTGACTTTGATGGACCAGAAACCGTTCTCTATGTCAAGCACAGTAAACCACGATGCATTAGTGGAAATCTGCAACAGTAACGTTGATGGATTTGCCACGATAGGTGTACCCTTGGGCAAAACCTTGTTAAGACGTTGATAACCAATGCAAAGGCGCCATTTACCATTCGATTTTGGCACAGGTAGACACGGGGAGTTTGTTGTTGAGCTACATCGCCTATTCCCCTGATTTCAAGTTGTTTCACAATCTCGCGCACAGTTGACTCTGGTTTGATGCGGTATTGTTTTTGTGGAGGAGGGGGCTCCCCCTCAAGACACACAACATAATCTATCAGACCGCAGTCATGTTCATGTTCATGTTCAGCGGTTCTGCTAGCACTATCTGTTCTCTGTGTGTCTAAGCATTCGGTGGTTCGAAGTATTTCATGAACAATGTAATTTAAAAAGATCATACAAAAAAATATAAATCTGCATGATCTTGTGTATTGTAACACATCTGCATTGGTCACTAATATTAAATAGCATCAACAAAACCAAGATCACCAGATGACATCGTTCTCTAACTGTTTTTGCTGTAACAAATATAATTACAGCAATTAAATGAATAGTAACACTGAAAACGCTTATACTGCCTAAGTACTTATCACCATAATGGTGACATCAAACTATATTTTAAACAAACCATCAACACCGCTGATAATCTCAATAAGAACTTTACATTTATGACCAAAATAAATCTTGATTATAATAAGTGAAGTTGGTAGTGTTTTTGGAGTATTTACACTCGAGTTTGAAACCAAACAGTGGTTGGATTTTCGCTTTCAACCAAAATCTGACTCCTGAGCAATGTCAGTCCACATCTAGTATGATGGGAAGCCATAGTTCACTGACAAGTGGTGCAATATCACGTTCATAATCGCAGATAAATCGCATTCGGTAATGAACGCGATATTGCATAGCTTGTCAGCAATCTACGGCTCTGTATATTAAGTGCGGCTTCATTTGAAAGCAAGTGATGGACATTTACCGCTAATCACAGAACCAGCTTTACTGACGAGACACCCAGAATATACCGGGACATAACAGCCCTACGAAAGGGCACACCAGTTCATGGCCAACAGCCAGGGTGAGCATGGAGATAGTATAAAACACTTGCACTTGTTTTCATGTTTCTAAAAATACAATATAAAACATGCCTACTACACAAGTCTACCAGTTACAAAATGACCAGGAGGAGAAAAATAACCAGCAGGGGCCTTCTGGATTATCACCTCAGACTATACCACAAACCACTCAATTGTGAAAGCAACACAATTGGCCAAACACCACACTACCCCAAGTGGACACACTGAAAGTATAAAACCCACTTAAAGTTCCTACTCATAAAATCACATAATTGACTTGTATAAATTAAGACATTCATATCACAACAGTTAAACTGTTACACAAACACTAAAAACAGAGCAGCAGTACAGTCATACTGATATACGTTCATCTTGAACCAAGGTACTGGAAACCCCTGGAAGTGAAGTTACACCTGCTGAACATAAAACAAAGATGACCTACATTACGCTCATAAAACACATGACAACCTCCCATCATACATACCGAGAGAGAATTCCAATGTAGCAAAACACATGGTTGCTTACCACACGAGACCACAGCTGCTAGCATGCTGATGAACAAAAGACACCAATAAAACCCCTTTATAAAAAGCAAATCCACTTCTCAGAATTGGGAAACTAACCTGAAAAAGGCCTACTTGCGACACCAACAGGGAGATGCAACAAACCCTATCCTTTGTCCATGAGTTTACACAATAATCTACTACCCAGGATGATGCATCTTGAGTAATCAAACCATTCCCTTTTTAATAGGATCAATCCCACACTGATAGGTTCACTGGATTTAAACTATTTTAACCAATGACGGAGTAGGAACACTGATAGGTTCCCAGGCTGGCATGACATCAACCAATCATATCTGGGCTAATACCTTACCCTGCTACACTAACATGAAATCAACTGAAATAAAAGAATACGTGATATGATTAAACAACTCCTAAAACAGCTTCACCAGATTAACAATATTAACCAGACTGACTTTATTTCTGTCAGATGTCTTCAGAAGATCTTATTGAGAGTTACAGAAGTTTAGGTATTTTTTCACTAGCATGATGGAGATCAGTGTTTTATTTGGTTGGACTCTTGAACCGTGACTTTTAAACACTAAGGTTTTTTTGTCTTCTGTAATAATGAATTTGAGTTCAATGAATGAGTACATTGACTGAACTGCTGTGAAGAGAGAACTGAAGATGAACACAGAGCCGAGCCAGATATTGACTCGTTCAAGATCCAAAAACCGGTTGAATCGGTTTTCGGATCACCAGTAGTTCTTTCGGACAGTTCAATTCAATAAACCTGTTGAAGAACAGGGTTCACTGGTTCTTTTGCGCGCAACGTAATGGCATCATAGGCGATGATTGCCCTTAATTCAAGCCTTCGGTTTACCTTGGCTCATAAAATTAGCACAGAATCAGTTCAGAATCAATCACCAAAAGAATCAGTTCGGTTCAGATGCTCTGTGTGTATGTCTGCTTCAAACTGAATCACAAATGTGCAGTATCATCAGCTCCTCAGTTCACGAATCGGAGACGTCTGAAAGAAACAGTTCTTGACTCGTGAACAAGTCAGTCTTTTGTTCGTTATCTGGCTCGGCTCGGTGTCCATCTTCAGTTCTCAGCCACATTAAAAAAGTTAACATCTTAAGTTATTTGTGGATTAATGCTTATCAGAGACAAAAACCATTTAAAATGATTCAGTTCGATTTGGTGAACTGGTTCAAAAAGATCCGGTGACATCGAATGATTCGTTCACGAACCGGATATGAAAAATTGCTTTGTTTTGAACTCTCTCACAAAAGAGAAGACAATGATGAATAAAGTCGTAGTTTTTGCTATTTTTGGACCAAAATGTATTTTCGATGCTTCCAAAAATTCTGACTGACCCTCTGATGTCACATGGACTACTTTGTAGAGCATACACACAGTTTCAATGGAGGGACTGCTCTCGGACTAAATCTAAAATATCTTTAACTGTGTTCCAAAGATGAACGGAGGTCTCACGGGTTTGGAACAACATGAGGGTAAGTTATTAATGACATAATTATGATTTTTCGATGAACTAACCCTTTAAATACGGCACGTGAATAACGGCTTCAATGATGTAGGCAGTAATGTTTTGGGCACAGAAAACTAGCTTGTAAAGTGATTGATTGGGTTAGAGTCCGACTTTTGCCGAGCTCCTTCTCACTTTGCCCATCACATGTCACATTAGAATTTATTTTCAGTAAAAATGAACAAAATGTTCTAAAAGTGGAAGTAAAGTGCCTAACGAGTGTTTAATAATTATACAACTATTTATAATTGTAATAAATATAAGCATTTACAATCTTATTATTGAATCCTGTTAATGTATAACAATACTGAGGTGCAAATGTATCTGCCAGTATAAAGTATAACTAGAATCTAATTATTATTTACACTTAGCCTGTTGCACAGAACAGCTACTTTTACATGGTAAATAGAATACATCACGATTTTCAGTAGATTTTCTGTAAATAGCATAAAGAGCTACTTGCACTTAGCCTACTGTAAATAGGATCTATCGCTAAGAAAGTATGATAATTCTACTTAGTGTAAATAGACACTGCCGTATTTTTCTTACTCTATTGGCAGATCATTTTTTAAAATAAGAAAAATGCACTTGAAATGTTATTATTAATATTATTATTTTATATTGTCAGGAGAAACAGGCTGGATTCAGTTGTGGATTTACACTGAGCTTTATTGAAAGCAGATGAGACAAAGCAGATGAGGAATGCCGGAACCCAAGCGAGAGAATGAGAGGTCAGCAGACCGGATGGCTACACTGAGCGACAGCTCTTTCAACATCCGAGAACCAGAGAAATGAGAGCTTGAATCTTCTAGGAGTACTGCATTCGTGAGAACAGGAGGCAGAGCAAAACAGCTAAAGACACTGGAGCCTTAAGACAAGACACGACAAGGTGAGTACACAGACCAGCTAGTTGATCGGAGCTATTGGTACGAATAACAACAGTCTGACAATGAACAGAGAAATACAGGAAATTATAAAGGGGAGAAATTAGAAGAAATGGAGACCAGGTGTCAAACAATTAAGTAACAAATGGAGAAACAAGGAGGGCGGGGAAAACTCAAACAGATTGACGGGGCGAACAGTCAAACCATCCAAACACACAACACACACACGTAACCCCAAAGGCAGGTGATTAGCCCCGAGACCCGACAGTACCCCCCCTCCCAGGAGCATTACTCAACATTCCCAGAAGGGGCCTACCTCGTCGCCTACGGAAGTTCTCGATCAACGAGCGGTCCAGAATGTCCTAGGACGGCACCCAGTACCTCCCCTCTGGACCATAACCCTCCCAGTCCACAAGATACTGAAACTCCCTGACGCGGCACCGCTCGTTGAGTAATCTCCCAATCGTGTAGGTAGGAGATCCATCCACAAGAGGAGGGGGTGGGGCGATTACAAGCAGGGTTAAGGGGGGAAGAGAACACCGGCTTGACCCTAGAAACATGAAACACCGGGTGAACCCGACCAAAAGTAGGAGGAAACTTGAGCCTGATCGCCAGCAGATTAACCACCTTGGTGATGCGGAATGGCCCAATGAATCTAGGTTCCAGCTTACGAGAAGGCGCCCGGAGAGGCAGATCCTTGGTAGAAAGCCAAATCTGCTGACCACACACATAGGCAGGGGGAGAGGATCGGTGATGATCGGCTGCGATCTTGGTTCGGCAGCAGCGCTGGATGAAAGCCAGGGCGGAAGGAACCGCTGCGTTGGGTTCCTGTGCTGGGACCAGAGGTGGGTTATAACCAAAAGCACACTCAAAGGGAGACATAACTGACACGGCCACAGGAAGGGTGTTATGAGCGTATTGTGCCCAGGAGAGCTCCTGGCACCAGGAATTCGGATTTTTGAATGTCAGACAGCGGAGCATTCTTCCTAGATCCTGGTTGGCCCACTCATACTGCCCATTGGTCTGAGGATGAAAATGTTGTTAACCAAATGTTCGGCATTGCGCAGGTCTGACTTGGTGAAAACCCGAGCGCCCTGCAACAATTCAAAAGCAGAAGACATTAACGATAGGGGGGTACCTGTTCTTTATAGTATTGGAATGGCGGATGAGCCCAGCCTGAAGTGACTCACGTATATACTTGTCCATGGCCTCTCTTTCAGGACCTGAAAGGGAATATAAGTGACCCTTATGCGGAGAAGAGCCCGGGAGAAGGTCAATGGCACAGTCGTAGAGTCGAAGCGTAGTTAGTGAGGTGGCCCGGGCCCTACTGAAGACTGCCCGAAGATCATGGTACTCCGCCGGAACACCAGTCTGGTCAGAGGAATCCCCCTGTGAAACACAAGACACAGAGACAGGAGGAAAAGCAGCACCCAAACACAACATGTGACAAGACTGACTCCAGGCTAAAACTGAATTACTAACCCAGTCAATGTGTGGATTGTGCTTAAGTAACCATCGGTGCCCTAGTATTAAAGGAGCCTTCAGGGAATCAATGATAAATAGTTCAATCTGTTCACAATGGTTGCCAGTGATGTGAAGACTAACACTTGGTGTGACATGGGTGATGGTGGGAAGGGGACTGCCCGATAATGACCATGCCGATATGGGACTAGCCAGAGGAATGAGTGGGATGTTCCAACTGTGGGCAGTCGGAGCATCGAGGAAGTTCCCCTCAGCCCCTGAATCCACAAGGGCGAAACCAGTCTGAGAATAACTCTGAAAAGAAAGTTGAAATGACAGCTGAGTGTGTGCTGCTGGAGAGCTTGAGCAGTGAACGGTGCCCACCAGGACTCTCTGCCTCACTGGTGGGCCCTGGCTTTTAACGGGCACTGAAGGGCGAAGTGGCCTCCATATGCCACAGTAAAGACACATCCCTGACGACAGACGTTCATGCTTCTGTTGTGGCGTAAGCCAAAGGCGAACCAATTGCATGGGCTCCTCCTCTGAGAGCTTACCACCGGTTGCACTGGTTGAAGAGGATTCCAGGTGGCGCCACGGAGCAGGAGTTTGTTGTTGTTTGTGGCGGCGGTTGAGACGGCCCTCTTCACGGACAGTGTTGTGGGTAACGCGTTACAAAGTAACGCGTTAGAGTACTCTAATTACTTTTTTCCTGAAATTTGTAACTTAACGCGTTAGTTCCGTGCGTAAGTAATCAGTAACTTCGTTATTTTTAAAAAAAAAGTAATCCGTTATTTTAAGGAAAGGAAAATCCCGACTGCAGCCTGCTTTTTGTCAGACAGAAGTCCTAGGTCTACTGTGCCACCTGCGGATGTACAGTATCAGCGGAGCCGAAGCTCTGTGATCGTAAAGTCAATGGCTGTGATGCGTCTGTGCCCTGCGCCTGACCCTGTGTGTGTGTGGGGTTTTTTTTTTTTTTTTTTTCGAACTCCCGGCAAGATAGAGAGGACAGCGTTTGGTTTATGGAAGTACGCACATTATTTTCAATTTGTCAACGAAAAAGAAAAGAACATAACGGTAAAATGCACACTCTGCTTTGGTGAAAAGCTTCTGTCGACCGCCAAAAATTCTACCTCAAATTTAACGCTACGTTTTAATCACTACTTTGAAGAGTAAATGTAAGTGGACTGTGTTAAAGCGAATTTAGGCTTGTGACTGTGAGTGACACTTTAATAATAATTAGTTCGGCTATTAAGCGATTTGTCATTTGCCTGTGTGGCAGTGAAGGATTTAATTCGGTTTGTTATCATTTTTGTTTGACAGGCAGATGTTAATTTCTGTTAGATCGTTGGCTGGCTGGTTGTTCATCATTTCTAAATGGATTTAAATCTGCAAGCCTGTTTAAGGTTGTGTTTACAAGTAAGCATACTTGTACTTTGATAACTGCATTATTTAAAGTTAAAGAAAAATCAGGAGTTATCTTGTGGTGCTCATAATATACAGTAGCCTAGGCTACCCGGGCTGGGTAACGTTAGGTGCGAATTTTGATTAATAATATGTTCTGTGATAATAAATAAATAAAACGCCATGTGGAATAGCCGATTGCTGACTGTCTTTCCTGTTATTGTTATCCTGCAGTGTTAATTTAGTCGGATGACTGACGTTATTCATTGTCGGGAGTCACGACTTCTAGGTGCATTTAAAGGGGCCGGGGGCTGTGTCTGTCATGTGTGAGCCGCTGCAAACGGCTTTTAATTTTTGGTAACGCATGAGTACTCTAACGCGTTACTTTTATGAATAGGTAACGCTGTATCATAACTGATTACTTTTAATTGATGGTAACGTTGTAACCTAACTAACTACTTTCCAAAG
The DNA here is from genome assembly GCF_023724105.1 of Carassius gibelio. Classification (NCBI taxonomy): domain Eukaryota; kingdom Metazoa; phylum Chordata; class Actinopteri; order Cypriniformes; family Cyprinidae; genus Carassius; species Carassius gibelio. The sequence continues at coordinate 21,579,828 of NC_068410.1, read as the reverse complement.
TAACTATACCCAACACTGTTCACGGACTGTGAGATTTATCAGATTATCCAATTACCGTGGGAGCTCAATGGCAGCAAGTTCATTGGAAATGGCAAAGTCCAGCCCCTCAAGAAAACGTGTGCACAGCGTGCTCTCATTCCAGCCACATGCCATGGCCAACGTCTGGAACTGGATGGCATAATGCGTGACTGAGTTCCTCCTCTGTGACAGCTGCAATAACTGAGCCGCCGCATCATCACCCTGAGCTGAGCAATCAAACAGATCTCCGTACTGCGATTCCCCACTCGCGGGCACGACCCGAAAGAAGTGTAAGGACATTAGCCACCTTAGCTTCTTCATTAGCGTAACATCAGGGCTGCAGAGAGAACACCAGCGAACACTGGGAGAGAAAGGCTTGACAGGCATTCGGATCGCCATCATAGACCGGTGGATTGTTGGCATGGGGTTCAGAATCTTGGGTCATATTGGAGTGAAGGGCGGAACCCCGGCTTGTAGTCTCTCGCTGAAGGCTATCCACTCATGTGAGGAGTTCAATGACACGAGCGCTGATCGCATCCACATCCTGTGCGTGGTGTTGAGCTGGGTGGCATGCTGACCCAATAAAACTTCCTGCTGTACGAGAGCAGAGCGAAGTGGATCAGATCCCGCTGGATCCATATTTTGGTCAGACTGTTCTGTCAGGAGAAACAGGCTGGATTCAGTTGCAGATTTACACTGAGCTTTATTGAAAACAGACGACACAAAGCAGATGTACTCGTAGGGTCGAGGAAAGCCGGAACCCGAGCGAGAGAATGAGAGGTCGGCGGACCGGATTGCTACACAGAGCGACAGCTCTTTTGACAGCCGAGAAACAGAAATGAGAGCTTATAACAATGACCATCTTATATTTTCTGGGTGGTCTTCGGAATGTTTTGTTTGAACGCGAACAGCAGGATCATCAGCAGGCAGTGCATCCTGTCTATGTTGTGGTTTGGGACCATGTCAGCTTTCACTGGTGTCCGAATACGTGAATGGTTCAACATCAACCAGCGATTCGTGAATGATTGCCTTCCAACATACAGCCCTTTCCTCAACCCAATAGAAGAGTGTTTCTCTGTGTGGCGATGGAAGGTCTATGACCGTAACCCATATATAAGGGTAAATCTTTTACAGGCAATGGAATTGGCCTGTGATGACATAGATCTGGAGTGTTGTCCAGGCTGGATCCGGCACACGAGAGGAAGGGACAACATTGCATGTGATGTGGATGAAGTCCTCTGGCCGGACCCAGCATGAAGACGGGATGCTGAGGCAGAATGAGTCTCTGACTGACTTTGATTTTGCAATTGCACTATATTTTGTGTAATACGCTTTGCATTTAGAGTTGTCTTTGTTCTTTGGGCTTACTTTTTATTTTTACGCTGAAAATTTGTTGTGATTATTTACTTTTATTTATGGCAAAATTATTTTCTATATGCAATTTAAAAAAAATAACAATTATCTGTAACTTATTTTTCAAGTTTTGAGAAAATGTGTGAAGGTTTCAAGAAATGTGTTTTAGCAGTTGTGAAATACTGTAAACAACTCCACAAACAGCATTACCAGCTTCACTTACAGTATTACTAACCATTCTGACTTTATTTCTGTCACACGGCTACAGAAGCTTGGAAAGTTCTTTTCATACTGTGTAGTAATCTGTATGTTGATGTTCCATTCTAAGGGCCATAGTGTGTTTTTGTGTGTGTGTGTGTGTGTGTGTGTTTGAGAGAGAGAGAGAGAGAGAGAGAGAATGTGTGTGTGTGTGTGAGAGAGAGAAAGAGAGAGAGAGAGAGAGTGTGCATGTGTGTGTGTGTGTGTGTGAGAGAGAGAGAGAGAGAAAGAGTGTGTGTGTGTGTGTGTGTGTGTGAGAGAGAGAGAGAGAGAGAGAGAGAGAGAGATAAAGAGAGAGTGTGTGTGTGTGTGTGAGAGAGAGAGAGAGAGTGTGTGTGTGTGTGTGTGTCACCGGCTGCTAAACCGGTCTGATCAGTATGATTGTTCAGTCCTGTAAGTGAATACGTTGCAGATCAGACAGACAGGAAAAAGAGCAAAAGAGAATACTGAAAGGGAAAGAGAAATCTACAGCAGCAAAGATAAACAGGGGAGATGAAGATAAAGAGCGGCATAAGGAGAATGGGTAGCAGAGAAGGACAGGGTGAAAGTCTAGAGTTATGACTGAGCTATAAACACAATCACATGTTACTTGCATATAAATATATGGAGGAACCAGTCTAATGAGGCCCGCATGGATTCACTGCTCTCAGAACACACAAATACTCTACCTTATCTTCTGTCTCTGCCATTACAGTAAGTATCTACAGAGGATTAATGTGTGTGTGTGTGTCTGCTTTTATGTGTTTGTTTTGAGTTTTGTTTAATTTTACAAAGATGTGCTTTGGGACAAATGTATACTTGGAGTGGATTTGGGTTTGTAGTTATTATAAATCACTTTATATAGAAACCAAGAGATTATCAAAGTTATGTCTGTCCTCGTTCACACGGTTAGATAAACATTTGTGTAAAGGTGTTATGACTAAAGAAAAAGTAATCACATGAATGCATATTAAGAACAGTAATACTGTGATTGCAGTGCTTTAGTTTGAACTGTTCAGGTATTTGTTTATGCATCCTTTCAAACTAAACTTTCTAAGATTAAACATAATTTCTCTGCAATCGCTATATAAAGGTCATTGTAATTGCAGTTTTTGGCATTGTAATGTACTATCACACCATATAACAGTGGCATAATACTGTTTTAATGCTTTCTCAAGCCCTGAACATACATCACATGATGAACACTGTTAAAACTGCCACGTATGTGACTCACAGCTGAAGAGAGTACTGAAGGATTCTGGTATCGAGACTGAATGCGTCAGGCCAGACAAACCTGTTTCGGCCGCCCTTTTTTTCACTCTCCTGTCACTTGGTATTTGTTTTAAAAACAGTGTTTCAGAGCCAAGCTTTCTTTGGAAAGGAGCAGATTTTTGCAGAGCTAGGATTGGTCAGGTGTTTTAAGGCAGGGCTTAGCTAAGGATCATTTCACCGGTAATAACACAGATTCTTGAGAAGTGGAAAAAAACAAGAGTGCAAAACAGCTCAGACAAATGAGAGTACATTTTTGTATCTTGCATACAGGCTAAACTATGCTATGATGCAACCTCCCAACTTTTCTTTTTTTATCAGAATGTGCTTTTTAACTTGCCATCACGTAATTTGCATTAAAGCAATTTAAGATGTTTTTAAAACACATTCTCATAGCAGACAGATTACATTTTCACATGCCACCAACAATTCCTCAGCAAATATAATATATCATTATGAAATATGATTAAAATATTCATCTGATGGAGATGAAAGAAAGCTGAATTTGAAGTCATTTAGCTATCAGGTACATTGAATCAATCAATTACTGTATTAAAACAAATACAACAAACTGTATGTTATTGTTAATAAAGCTTTTATTCCCGATTCACATTTAAGTATGTTGATACGTCATTGGAACATGAATGATTCTCATCTCAGAACTGTATGTCTGCTGCTATGGTAACAAGGTATCTTTTAAAAACAGTAAAATGAACAAATAAAACAATTGGTTGTTTCTACTTTCTATTTACATTCAACAGGATCTTAATATTCACATTTAAACATCTTAACAAATGATTTAAATATGATCAGAACACACATGGTCAGAATACAAAGGAACAGTATTATGTACAGACATGTTTTATCCAGAGTTATGTGTTCGCTCAACCCCAACTCTACTAGAAGTGATGACCAGCAGTCCACAAAAGAGATAGATTTAATATTTATTCATTATTAGAAAAATCAAACACTCATGTAGTAGTCATTTAGTTTTCCCAGTTGATGCGAGATGCTAATAGAACCTGTTTCAGGAGAATACAATTATCTGAACATTTCAAATCATTTCCTCATAAATCAGAGGATGGTGTTGACATATCATGGTTGTGATGCAGGAAATAAGAACTTTAGGATTTCAAATATTAGTTTATAAAGCCATTAAACTGACCAGAGCCTGTGTGACATTGATGTACTCTGCAGAAGTTAAAGGGATAATTCACCCAAAAATGAAAATTCTGTCATCATTTACTCAGCCTCATGTCATTCCAAACCTGTATGAGTTGCTTTTTAATGTTGAACATCAAAGAAGACATTTTGAAGATTGCTGGTAATCAAACAGTTGGTGGTTGCCAATGACTTCCATAGTATTTCTTTTCTTACTGAAGTCAATGGGAACCGCCAACTGTAAATGATGACAGAATTTAATTTTTTTGAGTAAACTATCCCTTTAATGTGGTCTTAATGTATCCCTTGTTCCTGGTTTAAAGAGGACTAATCATTAACTAAGGTTAGACCAGGGGGGTTTTGTTCCAACCCTGCTTCAACACACATACCATGTAGCGTTCAAATAAGCCTGAAAGAGTTAATTAGTTGGATCAGGTGTGTTTAATTAGGGTTGAATCTAAACTATGCAGTGCTCAGACCCTCCAGGAACTGATTTTGACACGGCTGGGATAGACACTGAGTGGACATCTGCTGGATGTTTCCATTCTTTCGTGTCTTCCCCTAAGGAATCTTATTGAGAGTTCACCCCATCTACGTCCACAGTGTGAGGGACAAATCTCCACACCTTCAACATGTGGGTGAAAATGATGCAGAAGCATGTTTGATGGGAGTTTGTGTAGCTCATTAAAACTGGAGAAATGGAGAAAGATTATTATGTTTCTTGATTGTTGTGATGGAAGTTTTGGGTGGAGGTTGGCAGCTTCGTCCACTGGAGAGGAACAGAGAGAGTGAAGGGTATTTGTGCCTCGTTGTGTAGGATAAAACATGTTGCTTGTTCAGTGACTGTAGCTGGAGGGAGGGAGCATTCAGTTGTAGTCCTGGTTGGTGTTAGTTTTGTAGACACTAGTTGAGTAGTATTTTTGTGGTTAACTATTATGTTTAAGGAGCTCTGTCGTTGCAAGTTCGAGGTGGAACTGATGCTCCTTCGTTCAAGTCGAGACGTCTGAAAGCATGGTAGAGATACGAGCTGAAGGAGTGGGATCATCAGGTTATATGTTTCTTATGCAGAGCAGTGGTAAAAGAAGCAATGTGCTTCTATGATTGTGTCCAGTGAGGGTGTGCAAATGAAGAAAGAAGAAAATAAAAAGGGACCGTAACAGAACCTTGAGGAACACCAGTGATTAGCTGTTGTTACACAGAGACTGCTCCTCTTCATAACGCCTTAAAAAAACCTGCTTATGAGGCAGGACTGAAGCTACAAGAGTATCATAACTATAATGCACAAGTCATAAAGTCAGCATCTTGACAGAAGATGGTGTGAACAGCCTTCCTAACACACTCAGCGTCCGAAAGCACTCGTTTGCTTGCCTGACACTTTGTGATGACGAAATGAAGGAGGTTGTTGATCTGTGTCATGCAACTGAGAGATTAGTTTGTGTCTGCTCTTAGTTTCTGTGACATCATCATACAAACAGAGCAATGTTTTGAAAGCGTTACAGTGTCACAGTGTTGACATCTCCACTTTTCCTAAATTTGTTGGAAGTCAACAAACCAACGATGGTTAAGACTATAGCCCATAAATGCTGCTTTTGCATATAATTAGACGAAGTATGTTAACATCCACTAAATCTCTCTCTGAAGCTCAGGCCATCAGCATCCAGGTGTCGAGGAGCCCCATCACAGCACCGGTTCAGGGAAGTGCTCTTTTCTCTGTGGACATCACATGCACCGGGACTCCAGAAATCAGATGGATGTTCAGTTCTGTGAGCAGACAGCAAAGCATTGCAGCTTGGATGCTCGGTTGCACTGCAAACGTGACGGAAACGTACGAGGGACGAGTGCAGACTCACCCCAACGGCTCTCTAACCATAACAGACCTACGTCTACAAGACTCTGGCTATTACACCATCACTGTGACTGAACCGTCTGGAAGCAGCAAGGACGTGTGTATGGTGTTGACTGTAACTGGTGAGCATGCCGTTTCTGATATATGTACAGACACAAATACCCACAGACGTAATGCTTTCTTCCATCTATCCCGTGTTTGACCTGTATGTTTCAGAGGTGCTGTATGAGGACATCCAGTACTTTATCGTGTTCATCATTGTGTTGGGGACGCTGGCTGCTTTTCTGATGCTGTGCATGTGGCTCTTGAATAAACTACACAACACCATAAAGACCTGCAGACAACAGAGACGCTTGCCAGGTATCAAACTACACTGACTCTCATTTACATTTATTGCAATGCAGACGTTGTCCCACATCTGTGTTATGTGCATGGCAGCTCAGGCCGTTTGATCCATCAGAAAGAGTGTTTGGCAGAACATGACTGTTTAGAGATGTATGAGATAAGGTGTAATCTTACTTTTCATTTGCAACTGAAACTGAACCGTTGTATTTGCCTTCTGCACAGAGCACAGTGAGACTGAACTACAGCCACTGGGACAGAGACGAACAGATCCTAGATGAGTGATGACCTTCACATCTGCCACAAGCGTTCATTTCCCTTCACAGTCTCAGACGAGTGTAGATCAACATGTTCAATCACACAGACATCAACACTGAACTCTGAACATCGCTGCAGACCGCAGCAGGACAATCACATACTTGTTCATGTGTTATTATAGGCTACATAGAAATGGTCATAGGACGTCCTCCAGATGGTGGGACATTATGAATGTTCTTTGTGTGTTCATTTTAATGGATGAATGTTTTTAAAAATCATTGGATATTGCGGGGGAAAGTTTCCATATGTGGTTCAGGTAACAATTCCTGTTTAGTTTACAAATGTCTCTTATGAAACAAAAGGATTTAAATATGGCTCAGTGTCATGATTGCTAAATGGGTAACATCTAACAATTATTTAGATAAAAATGCATATTTAATAAATGCTTTTCCCCCCAGATTATTTTTGGAAAAGACATGTGTGATCTTTTTTGGTTGTAAAGGTTCAAAATAAATATATTTGCATAATGATGATTACCTGCACTGGCTGTTCTCCTTTAACCAGTTTCCCTTTTATTTTCAGTGTACAGAAGGATTGCTTTTTTCTGTTTGTACAAACGTGACCCTGCAGCACAGAAGCAGTCTGGAGTCTCTGGGGTATATTTGTAGAAATAGACAACAATACATTGTATGGGTCACAATTATACATAAGAAATCATTAGGATATTAAGATCATGTTCAATGAAGATATTTATTACATTTCCAACTACTGTAAATATTTCAAAACTTAATGTTTGATCAGTAATATGCATCGCTAAGAACTTCATCTGAACAACTTTAAAGATGATTTTCTCAATATTTAGATTTTTTTGCTCCCTCAGATTCCAGATTTTCAGATAGTTGTATCTCAGACAAATATTGTCCTCCGAACAAACCACACATCAATGGAGAGATCATTAATCAGCTTCAGATGATGCAGAAATCTCAAATTCCAAAAATATACACTTCAGACTGGTTTTGTGCTCCGAGGTCACACACGTGCTCTCACAACAAAGGAAGAATGCAGAGCTGGTGGTACAAATGTTTTATTTCCAACAAGTGTTTTGGCCATCACTAGCCTTTTAGAAAAATGGCAGAGTGTTATCAAGCGCTGCAGAGATGCATCAGATCAAGGGGAGACCCCAGTGGGCTCTAGGGACAGGGGGTCAGGGCCGCCATCAGCAGCTCCATCTTGTACACAAAGTTCCTTCCCTCCATGCGGCTCCAGTGCACCTCCTTGTAAGGCCCCCTGAGGTGCGTCCATCTGGCGTCCTGCAGCACATCACTCTTGGGCAGCTCTTTGGCTTGACTGCGCGGGAACTGAACCAGCACCTTACAGCCGCTCTCTGGACCGTTGCGCACTGCAGACAGACAGACAGCAGCTCATCATGCATTACTGTTCACAGACCTCCATGCTCAGACCAGCGCTGGCTCAGACTCACCTGAGATGGTGTACTCTCCGCTGGGAGACGTGACTGTGATGGCAGAGGCGTTCCCGATGCTCTCGATGGGGCCGAGGCCCACGTGATTACTGAAACTCAACACGTGCCAGCCCATGACTTTAGCCAGCTGCTGCACAGCGTGTACCTGATGCTGGGACATCTGCGCACACACACACACACACACACACACACAACCCCCATCATGACATTATTACACCCAGAGTTTAGAACAATTCAAGATTTGTTTGAAACATGCTCCCAGTGTTCATCCCAGATCAGGATGAGTTTGTTTCTTCATCAGGTTTGTAGAAATGTAGCTCTGCATCAGTGTCTCATCAATGGATGCTCTGCAGTCAATGAGAGTCCAAACTAGGGGTGGATCGAGATTTGTTTCAAGGCCGATGCCGATTATTACAGATCAAGTAGACCGATAACCGATACTTTGAACCGATATATATGTCTGGTGTATGATGACAGTAAGTGTCTTCCCTGGAGTTGGTTGAGTGTAGTACTCCACACTGCACTTCTTGCAATAAGGGTAATATAAAGAGAGAGGTAAAAGCAGGGCCACTGTACGCTTCATGGTTAAACCTATGAAGTATGAATACTGTACTGCTCATAACTCCACATTAATGATTTTCTGATGACTAAATCATAACCTACAAGATGGGACTATTCCATTTGATCATCTAATTTTAAAAAAATGTATATAGTAAGTGTAAATAATTTAATTGTCTTCATAGCTATATTGTAGTAGTTGTTAAGACTGCAAAAATTTGTCATCCTAATCTTGGCTTATGTGAGTTAGTTTTAATTTACAGTACAGTGCTTCATTATTTTGGCAAATAAAGGGTCTACCATTAACATTAAAATGGAAGAAATAGCATATTGTGTGATTATTCTTTTAAACTAAATCTGTAATAATTATTGTAGTAGTCAGAGGAGTAAGTAAAAACTAAATACAGATCTTTTAACTGAAAATGTTTCCTCGGCCAAAGCCCATTCCACAGCTTTACCCATCACACACACACACACACAGTTTAAGAGCAGTGTTTGTCTTCCTGTAATTAGAAGCACTTGTCCTAATAATTACAACTATTTAGGAGCACCTTCTGATCAAAAATCAAAAATCCTGATCAAAAAAGTACCTTTCTAATACAAGGTGAAATGTGAATATTTTCGTTTTACCTTTGCAAAGACATCATTTTAATCTTTCAAATTAAAAAAAATTATGTTTATAAGCTTCTTAAAATTTATATTTAAAACAATCTAATATGAAGTAGAATTAGACATAAGTTATCAACCGTATAAAATTAGTATTAACGTATTTTTCGGACTATAAGTCGCACCTGAGTATAAGTCGCATCAGTCCAAAAATACGTCATGATGAGGAAAAAAACATATATAAGTCGCATTTATTTAGACCCAAGCACCAAGAGAAAACATTACTGTCTCCAGCCATGACAGGGCGCTCTATGTTTTCAGGTGTAGACTACAGGAGATCTGAGCAGCATACAGCGCTCTCTGGCGGCTGGAGACGGTAATGTTTTCTCTCGGTTCATGTCAAATTAATTTTGATAAATAAGTCGCACCTGACTATAAGTCGCAGGACCAGCCAATCTATGAAAAAAGTGTGACTTATAGTCCGGAAAATACGGTAATAAAAAAATGTAATCCATCAAGATGATTTTAACTCAAACACATAGAGTCTATAATCCATAATAACACTTCCTCCAGTGAAAAGTGCATCTGCTGTTGTCTCTCACAGATTAGTTTAGATCTGTTTAATCGCTGCTTGATCTGTGCAGATTTCTCTCCTGATTCAGACCAGAACACTTCTTCACTGGAGGAAGTGTTATTCTGGATTATAGACTCTATGTGTTTGAGTTAAAATCATCTTAATGCTGGATGTGTTTCAGGTTTTGTCTTCTCCAGATGTTCACTGATGGACTGGAGTGCTGTGGATTATTGGGATGTTTTTATCAGACTCTCATTCTGACGGCACCCATTCACTGCAGAGCATCCACTGATGAGACACTGATGCAGTGCTACATTTCTCCAGACGTGATGGAGACACACACTGGTCCTGGTGTCAGATGAGCGGCGGAGCACACTTCTGTGTCTGTGCACCTGTGACAGCAGGAAGTCCTGCAGCTCCTGCTCCTGGTGTGAGAGCGTGATGACCCGGCCGTCTCGATGCACCACCCTGATCTGCTCCACACCGATGTTCAGCTGCAGCTGGATCGACCTGAGCAGATCAGACACGCAGGGTTCGTTCAGGGGTCATTCACTGCGCTTTTTCCCTCATCACACCTGCGTTTCTATTTTCAGATGTGAGCATTATGGATCGTTCGTGTTTCTGGTGTCTGTTATCAGGTCATACTTGCAGATCTGCTCGTATCCCTGCGAGGTGATGAGCACTTTGACGCTGGACTCGTACACATCGTTGATGTTTGACCAGTGCGCCTGGATCTGAGGGTCCTCTATACGACTGGCCAGAGTGTCGATGGTCCGCGCCGTCCTGAAACAAACACACTTCACTGAGCTCTGGCCAATACACACACACCTGATTAGAGTCTGTGGTACACCGTCTTCACTGGTCACCTTCCAGAACTACACTGTATTCCTACATTACTAGATGATCTTAATGAACACAGGTGCTCACCTGCTCCTCAGGAAGATGTGTTTGGCCTGTTTGATGATCTTCTCCAGGAGTCCCTCGCTCTGCTGCAGCGAGCTGATCTCTGCTTTGTCGTAGGCCATGGGTCCGGCCAGACGCAAGCGCTTGTGACCGAACGGAGCGCTGGCAGGATGAGGCATCACCACCGAGCTCAGCGTCTGCTTGTGGAACTGCACACACACACACACACACACACACTCAGGTGAGCAGCTCTGGACCCCTGCGTCTGCTGTGACGGGGCTGTACCTCTCGGATCAGCTGGTGCAGGTTGTGCTCTAACACATACAGATGATCGTCTGGTTTACTCTTCTCCGGCGAGGCTCTCTGGCTTCTCTTCTCTCCAGTGGAGTGACAGAGAGAGATGGAGAGCTGCAGACCTGAACACACACACACACACACACACACACACACACACACCAGGCTCTCTGATCACTCTAAGACTTTCACTGTCCCTCATCACTCAGATTAAGTGTAGAAAAATGTTATTTTAAAGCACAGACTCCACAAAGTTAGACTTTAGCAGCTCTTTATACTTCGAGATAGTTCTGAGGTTAAATACAGATTTAAAATCATAAGATCCAGTAGTTTAACAGCTATGATCTTTGCAGTGTTGATCAGACGAGTGTGTGCGCTGCTCTGTGTGACAGCGTCTGCTGAATGTAATGTGTGTAAATACCAGGAAAGGGCTGAGAGATGATCTGGTTCTTGACCACGATGTGAGGGATCTGTGATTTGATCTGAACAGCTTCACGTGAGAGCTGAGCAAAGATCTCCTTACACAGCAGCACATTCTGAGCCGCCTCCAGCTTGACATGCCACATCTGAGAAGCTGAGAGAACACACACATTCAGGAGAACACCGGCCTTTAGGGAAGCTTCTCTTCACCATCTCTCTTTTATGCCAAAAATCATTGATTATGTTCCATGAAGATATTTAGTAAATCTCCTAATGTAAATAAATCAAAACTTAATGTTTGATCAGTAATATTCATTGCTAAGAACTTCATCTGAACAACTTTAAAGATGATTTTCTCAATATTTAGATTTTTTTGCTCCCTCAGATTCCAGATTTTCAAATAGTTGTATCTCAGACAGATATTGTCCTCCGAACAAACCAGACATCACTGGAGACTGAACCGGACTCATATGAGGTTTGGTCTTGTGCTCCAGGCTCACATCTACAGAGGTAAGTAGTGTCTGAAGCAGTGTTTGTCATCGGTCGCTCTAGCGGTCTTTACCAGGTTTGGCTTTGGGCTGTCTTCTGAAGAGACTGACTGTGCCGAGGTCTCCGATATCAGGAGACTGCTTCTGGATGGACACCTGGAGAAGCACACACACACACACACACACACACACACGGTCATCAGGTGAAACAGCATGTGATGCCAGCTCATCTAGAACCTGTGTCACCTTAATATACGCCGACCCCTCCAGGTCACTGGGGATCTGCACGCTGAGCGGACAGTAATCCTCGGGGATTTTCTTATCCAGGTCGATGTCGGTGTTCTTGATGACCTCAAACGTGCCGTGATGAGGGAACAGAGACCCTGCAGACCAACACTCATGTTAGACAGCTCATCGATGCACCTTACATTTGTCCTTTCTCTCTGGAGTGTTACGAGCTCTTGGTGCAGGAAGAAGATCTGTAAAGTTACAAACACTGAAGTCTCAATCCAAAGAGATATTCTTTATCAAGTTAAGACTCATCCATGCCCCCTGAAACACCTCGTTTAGACACGCCCCCAACATCTCTACATCACTGTGTGGGAAGATTTGTGTAATGCTGCCCAAATGTTCACGCACGACTGTTTCATGAACCTCAGAGAGGAGGTCATTCTGACTTTACTACGACAATCTGCTGCTTCTGAATCAGATACTGGAAGTGTGCTTTAAGTATTTGCTATTGAATGTTAAAATGGAGAGTTTTGCGCGTTGCATATGTGTGTGTGTGTGTGAGAGAGAGAGAGCGCCACTTTCAGCTTGAACTGATGGTAAAACTAAGCAAATTAATAACTGTCTTTACATTTATATTAGCTTGTGATTATGGAAAGGGGCGTTAGATTTCCGACGAGTGCTTGTGGTGTTCGGCCAATCACAATGCACTGAGTCAGTTGGCCAATCAGAGCAGACTGTGCTTGTCAGAAGGAGGGACTTTGTAGAAATCTGTGTGTTTGAGAGAGACGGGGCATAGAGGATCTACAGTAGTGTACAGTGTTTGAAAAATAATGTGTTTTTGAACATTAAAACATGGCAACATAACCTGTTACACCAAATAAAAATCTTTGAAAAGCATCCTATGACCCTTTCACACAGATCTCCACAGACATCAGAGAGGTCAGCGCACTGATGTATTACCGGCGCTGCGGTAGCTCAGGTCTCCCAGGATCTTGTCTCCGACCTTGCGCAGCTTCCACTGAGAGCGCAGACGCAGCAGCTCCGAGTTGAAGTCCCTCTGTCTGCGCTGCTCCTGGTTCTCCGCCAGAGACTTGTTCAGCTTCTCGGCTCCTTTCAGCAGCAGCTGGGCCGCCGTGGCCAGAGACTTCTTCTTACTGATCAGCTGGAACACCTGCGGGGTCTGAACACTCGCTCGCTCAAAACCACTTACACATGATCAGACTTCGTAAAGGTAAAACTTTAGGAAAGGATTTAAACTTCATTTCTATCAGTGATGTGAACACAGAATATGAAGAATAATCAAAACGGTCATCCGACGGTAATTTGTGTCACTCTATCCCAGCCCTAGTCCTGAGGAGACGTACCTTGTTGGCGCTGGGGTCCTGGGACACGGGGTCGAGGGCCATGTACTTCTTCTCCTTGAGCACACTGAGCACGTCGTGCAGCACACACATCTCTGTGAGAGCGCCGCGCAGGTTATTCCTCACCGAGTCCCACGGCCACAGCGAGGGCTGGAACTTAACCGCACCTGTCAGCAGAGAGCAGCGCTTGAGTCACGAGCAGAC